>NC_063067.1:8917513-9045013 GCF_018812025.1 Megalobrama amblycephala | reverse complement strand
TTAAAGCCCATAAGGTTGTGTAGTTTATAGGTAAAATGAGCAGATCCCTGCATAAAATGTGCATTAAATCTGTATATTGCAGAATGTCCCTTCAGCATAACAAATAAATGAATATTTTTAGACAGCCAGACATTCAAGTAAGTCTATGTTTGTAGTGAATAAGTGAGTATGTGCCACAAGAACTATGTATTAATTAGAGTAAGGAACTAAATCTATCTCTCTATGGTAACTCCAGGAGGTTGTTCTTTGCATACAAGTCTTCTGTGATCTGGTATACCTCAGAGATGAGGGGCAAAGACTCTCCTAACAGAGCAACCACCTGAGTGTGATCACCTGCATTCATCACATCAAAGAACGTGTTGCGCCCTGGAAGGGCACAGAACGCCACGCCGACGGCTTTACGGATGAGCCAGGGGTGGTGATGAGCCAGAGACTCGTTGTAGGCATCGGAACACATGACTGAGGTCTTGCTGTCCTCGGAGCTGGTTCGCAGTTTCTCGAGGAAGAGCTCCAGCCAGCGCAGAGCACGATGAAGCCTCAGAAGAGTCCGGCATCCGGATTCTGGGTGGCTGCCTCTTTTGGTGAGGTCCACCAGGTCATTTTCCAGCTCATACTTCACCATGGACTGGATGGTGACATAATGGGATCCATTTTCTCCTGAAAGGAAGTTCTCTAGGATCTGGATTTTGCAGACCACATCCTTGGAGATGAAGGAAAACACGTTCCCCAAACTATTCATGAAGCTGATATGGAAAAAAAGAGGGATTCAGATTAACAAACTTTTCTAAATGCTTATTATCAGGCAATCCATATTTAAAGGTGCAATATGTAAGAATTCTGTCCACTAGAGGTTGCTGGAGGCCTATTCAAAACAAAGGCGTAGCTTGATGACGCCAAGTTTGAGTGCAGAATCTTGGGACATGTGGTCTTGACCTCAAAGGACGGTGCAAAAGAATACTGATAGGACTCGGGAAGAAATCATGTCCATGGATGAGATTATTAACGTTACTGTAGTATGAAGCAGAGCAGGAGCGAGTGTTGTGGGAGCTGAACGAGGCCGCTGGAGCGATTGCGCAACACACACCGCGAGTAGCGGAACTTTTATTATGACACAGTCGGCGGCGCCGCTTACGCTTTTCCGGTCATGAGTATGAGGTAACGCAGCGCTGTTTATCATATTAGACACATTTGAGTATGTTGAAAACGTTATAACGTTACTCTGTGTGTTCGCTCGGCGGCTGCTGTGAGACATTGTTACACACTGCAGTAAGATAGATCGAAATTAGAATATCATATTAAATGCTGGATGGCTTGTGTTGATGAATGGCATGCAATTAATTTTAAAACGTATTGTATGATGGAGAAAATGCTGTATTACTGTTGCTAAAAATAAAGCTGCATCTGATTATGCTATGTTAGCTACTTGACAAAAGAGTGTTTTTCTCTGAGGCATGGTAAAGCATGGTACTCGCAAAAAAATCTAGAAAATTAGATTTAAACAATAAGACTTGTTGAACATGTTGAAACAACAATTAGTTTTCTGTCTATAAATATATCAAAACAGTTGTTCCCTTGTCTATTAAAACGTGTAAGTATTAAAGCGTCTTTGGTGTTTCCATGGTTTCTACAAAATAAAACCGGAAACCGAGGGTAACGCGGGTATTACGCAATTGACAGGCGACTGCTCACACGTCCCGGAGCCTTGGTTAAAATTGCAATTATCTCACGATTTACAAATTGGAAACATTTGGGATATTGTAAGTACTCAAGTGAACAAAATATATAACACTGGCCTAGTGGTTTTTGGATATTTTACTGCAAAAGTCTTACATATTGCACCTTTAAACAACATTCACATATTTTTTTTACCAATTAATTGTTTTATTACCTTACCAGACATTTGTAATTATAATTACAAGATAGACACTTTTAAATGGACAGTATAGCTCTTTCATAAATTAATATTGATTTCGGTTCATTTTACAGGTCTTGAAATCTAATACAAATTAAGTATAAAATAAAAATTCTTTAATATTTCGAGAGCAACCCTTTTCAAAGTAACCATATAAGGTCATAAAGTGGAACAATAATAAAACATGTACCCACCTGACCAGCTCCTTCCATCCTGATATATAATATTTAATGTAAACCTCCTTATTCTCACTCAGACTTGATCTGAATGTTTCTAAAACCCTCTGAAGACTGAATGTATCTGCCATTTTTGCTCTTTCTTATTCAGCTACCACGAAATAAACGAAAGAAAATTCGTGGACAAACGAAATCTACGAGTGATTAAAAGTTCTAATATATTAGTTAGCTAAAAAAAAGTATCTTATGTGTCCATATCACTTAAAACGCTTTTTGCTTTCCCTTTGATCCTCTCTCTCTTCCGTGATTTCCTGCGTTCTTTAAGCAACGTAGGCAACATTAGACCAATCAAATCACGTTTTTCATGTCACATGACAAAAATGTCCATGTGATTGGACGTTGGGCCTTGGCCTTCTGCGGTTGTTTGGGGAATTTAACCAATAGGGTTGAAGATTACGCAACGACGTCACATTAGACGTCAATTCTTACTAGTCTTCCATGAGGGGGCGCTTGAGGGCTCAGAAAGTCGAATTCTCCATTGAGTCGCATTCAAATATCTGGAGGTTGTTTGTCTTATTGGAGACATTTATATACTGAACACTATAATCTTTTTAATATGTGAACTCCACAATTTTCTTTTACCTGATAACGGAATATAAATACGCCCTTGAAATCGGAATGAAAATTACTTTTAAAAATCATTTCCAGAAATCATAAACGACTGTGATTGGTTCAAACTAACCAGCGCTGTGAAAAGTAACAGTTACCACGTGGAATAGCTGTCTTTGTTTCGTTAAGTAGCGGTCTAGATAATAATTTACAATTGAATAATAACAGTGAAGGGCTTTAATAGCCATTGAATTGAAAATACACAGTGAAGATTTCAAATAAAATAATTATTATTTACAATTATAGCCAACGTATGGGCCACTAAGCCACGCCCACACCACGACGGTTCTCAGTTGTGGCGTCGTTATGGCTGCGGCGTGAAGTTGTTTAGCCTCTGTGCTAACGTGTTTTTGAATGATCTACTATTTGAACATTTCCACACGTATAAAGTCTTCACAGTTGGTTTTCATCCCTGGAAAGTGTGCAAGCTGACTGACATGCACCCATCAAGTGTTCATATCCAGCTAATCTACAATTTGAGTGTGACTGTTAGTCTCTTGTAAACATAAAATATTAATTTCTGATCTTTTCAAAGCTGTCAAGATGCCTGATATCAAAGTCACGCCTTTAGGTAAGACGTTTGCTTAATTTTGTAGGTAACACTTCTAAAAAACGTGTATAAATAAGCCAATTTCAAACATATGATACTTAACAAATCCGATAATATATGCAAATATGTATATATTAATCAATGAGTAAATTAAATCACTTGTTGTCATACTTCACTTGTTATTATACATTATAATTACCTATTTTAGACTTTATATTATACCATATTATGTCATATTGTGCGAGTGTGTGTGTAATGTGTATACATACACACACACACACACACATATATAATGTGTATACATACACACACACACACACACATATATATATATATGTGTATATATGATGAGTTTATTGTCATATTATGATAACTATACATTAAAACTTTTTATACATGTCATATAGGTTTTCTAATAGTATGTTTGTAATGATATATTTTGACTTATATAATGTAAATAGTATATCATATAGGTAAATAATATTATATAAATAATTGTAATTCTAAACCAAGCTCTGAATGTATCTTTTGTCTGGCAGGGGCTGGTCAGGATGTCGGCCGCAGCTGTATTCTGGTCTCCATCGGAGGCAAAAACATTATGCTTGACTGCGGGATGCACATGGGCTTCAACGATGATGTGCGTTACAGCGGTTCTTGCTACATTCATACATTATGTGTATTTTAAGTATAATTCTGTAGTCTACTACACCCATAACTTTCTGTGTTTGTTTTCAGAGACGTTTCCCAGATTTTAGTTACATTACCCAAAACGGCCGCCTCACTGAGTTCTTGGACTGTGTCATTATAAGGTTTGTTTATACTTGATTTGTATTATGTGATTGTTGTGTGAGTTTTCCTGCTCTACATTGTGATTTTTCCTCCTTTATGTTCCTCTCAGTCATTTCCATCTGGATCACTGCGGTGCTCTTCCCTACATGAGCGAGATGGTGGGTTACGACGGTCCCATCTACATGACCCACCCCACCAAAGCCATCTGTCCCATCCTGCTGGAGGACTTCAGAAAGATCACAGTCGACAAAAAGGGAGAGACCAACTTCTTCACTTCACAGATGATCAAAGACTGTATGAAGAAAGTTGTGCCACTCAACCTCCACCAAACAGTTCAGGTAAAGCTTGTTGTCTAAAGTTTTAAAGGTGCCCTAGAATGTTTTTTCACAAGATGTAATATAAGTCTAAGGTGTCCCCTGAATGTGTCTGTGAAGTTTCAGCTCAAAATACCTCATAGATTTTTTTTTTAATTAATTTTTTTAACTGCCTATTTTGGGGCATCATTATAAATGCGCCGATTCAGGCTGCGGCCTCTTTAAATCTCGCGCTCCCCACCCCTGAACTCTCGGCTATGATACAGTGCATAAACAAAGTTCACACAGCTAATATAACCCTCAAAATGGATCTTTACAAAATGTTCGTCATGCATACTGCATGCATGCTTCGGATCATGTGAGTATTGTATTTATTTGGATGTTTACATTTGATTCTGAATGAGTTTGAGGCTGTGCTCCGTGGCTAACGGCTAATGCTACACTGTTGGAGAGATTTATAAAGAATGAAGTTGTGTTTATGAATTATACAGACTGCAAGTGTTTAAAAATGAAAATAGTGACGGCTCTCTTGTCTCCGCAAATACAATAATAAACGATGGTAACTTTAACCACATTTAACAGTACATTAGCAACATGCTAACAAAACATTTAGAAAGACAATTTACAAATATCACTAAAAATATCATGATATCAGGGATCATGTCAGTTATTATTGCTCCATCTGCCATTTTTCGCTATTGTTCTTGCTTGCTTACCTAGTCTGATGATTCAGCTGTGCACAGATCCAGACGTTAATACTGGCTGCCCTTGTGTAATGCCTTGAACATGAGCTGGCATATGCAAATGTTGGGGGCGTACATATTAATGATCCCGACTGTTACGTAACAGTCGGTGTTATGTTGAGATTCGCCTGTTCTTCGGAGGTCTTTTAAACAAATGAGATTTACATAACAAGGAGGAAACAATGGTGTTTGAGACACTGTATGTCATTTCCATGTACTGAACTCTTGTTATTCAACTATGCCAAGGTAAATTCAATTTTTAATTCTACTGCACCTTTAAAATAATTTTAGAAAAATAATTAATGTAAACTAATTCATTTAATATGTATTTTTCATTGTAAAATGTCCCTATTGAAAATGGTTAAACTAAAATGTTATTTAAGCTTTGAAGGATTGTGTTTATGTTGCTAATGGATTTGATTTTTTTTTTTTTTTTTTTTTTTTTTTGCTCCATCAAGGTAGATGAAGAGCTTGAGATCAAAGCGTACTATGCAGGACATGTGCTGGGAGCCGCCATGTTTCAAATCAAAGTTGGCTTGGAGTCTGTTGTCTACACAGTGAGTGTCACATTACCTATTGCATACTCTCAATTTCATGATGTTCCAGCTATTGACGTAATTTTCTAATTATATCTAAATCAATTTGGATAGGGTGATTACAACATGACACCAGACAGACATTTGGGGTGAGTAAAAGCTCTTTTTTGTCACATATTTTATGTTACTCTTCAAGTATAAGTTATGTTTAAAGGGATAGTTCACCCAAAAAATTATCATTTACTCACACTCATGTTGTTCCAAACCCGTAAGGCTTTTGTTTATCTTTGGAAAACAAATAAAGATCTTTTTAATGAATTCTGAGCAATTTATGTCCCTCCATTGACAGTCTACGCAACTGCCACTTGGACGCTTCAAAAAGTTCATAAAGAGATCGTAAAACGAATCCATATGAATTGAGCATTTTAGTCCAAATTTTCTAAAGAGACTCGATCACTTTAGATGATGAACAGATTGAATTTAGGCTTTTATTCACATATTAACATTGATTAGCGAACATAAACAGAAGCTCAACCGAACTTGCTTGGCGTGCGAAAACAAACCACACTGGTTGGTGCGGAAGCTCAAATGTGCTGCGTAACACGAGAATGAACCTCATTGGTTCTCGTACATCAAGCAAACATGCTTGCCACAACTGATGTGGAATTGATGAATGTTTATATGTGAATAAAAGCCTAAATTAAATCTGTTCATCATATAAAGCGATCGAGTCTCTTCAGAAAATTTGCACTAAACCGCTCAGTTCATATGGATTAGTTTTACGATCTCTTTATGAACTTTTTGAAGTATCAAAGTTGTAGTTGCGTAGACTGTCAATGGAGGGACAGAAAGCTCTCAGATTTTATTAAAAATATCTTAATTAGTGTTCTGAAAATTAACAAAGGTCTTACGGGTTTGGAACGACACGAGGGTGAGTAAATGATGACAGAATTTAAATTTTTTTGGCTGAACTAACTCTTTAAATTCTCTGACTTTATATACCCAGAGCTGCTTGGATTGACAAATGCCGGCCAGATATTTTGATATCAGAATCCACGTATGCCACCACGATCAGAGACTCCAAACGCTGCAGGGAAAGAGATTTCCTGAAGAAGGTTCATGAAACAGTGGAAAGAGGAGGCAAGGTAGACAAGACTCATCCATTCAGATTCTGGATATTTTGTAATGTCAGTTCAGTCATACTCTCTCAGACGTGTGTGTTTAAGTTCTGCTCATTTTGGTGTCTCTGTTTTAGGTCTTGATTCCAGTGTTTGCTCTGGGAAGAGCACAGGAACTCTGTATTTTGTTGGAAACATTCTGGTGAGCTTGTAAAATTGCTGCTGCTCACCTTTTATTGTTTACCTTTTTGAACATGTTTAAGGCATGATATATTCTGTAAGGATGCTTCTGGAAACTGTACATCGGCACAGAACAGTGTCTAATTGCTGGTTGTTCACTTTAACAGGGAGAGAATGAATCTGAAAGCACCCATTTATTTCTCCACCGGGCTGACGGAGAAAGCCAATCACTACTACAAACTCTTCATCACCTGGACCAATCAGAAGATCCGCAAGACCTTTGTACAAAGAAACATGTTTGAGTTCAAGCACATCAAAGCCTTTGATCGCACATATGCTGATAACCCTGGACCAATGGTATATATATAACTATTGTGCATAATCAATTATAATAAATCGATTATCTCTCATTAAATGATACATATAGAAACCTTTTAGAATATTAATTAATATTCTAGAATGTATATCAGTTCAATTTTTATAGAATCTTCAATTCTATATGGCATATTCATGGATTTTATTATTGTTATTATTATTATTATGCAGCATATTTTTGTTATTATCTTTTATTATTTCTTATTAAATGACACATGTAGAAACCTTGTAGAATATTAATTAATATTCTGTTTTAATTATTCTATTATTAATATTCTATTAATTATTTCTTTAAACCTGATCATTGATATACTTTGATAATTTATGTACTATTCTTGGATTTATTATTGTTATTTTAATTATGACTACTGATTTATGCATTATTATTATAACTACCACCACCACTACTACTACTTTGTGTTATTTTTATTATTATTAAATGATACATGTAGAAACCTTTTAGAATATTTAACGTGAATTTTAAATCTTCTTCCTTTTAGACCCATTTTCCTTTATTTAATTAAATAATTACATTTTAAATGTAATATTGTATCTTTTTTGGTATAACTGTATAATATTTAAAAAGATTTTCCACTAATAGGATGTTACATCTATCGCAAAATAAATTAGTGAACAAATCCGAATTTATTTGTGCACTGAAAGATTTGAGATTTGTTTCGAATCTCGATTCCCAAGAATTGCCACAGTATCAGAGTTGATTCTTTTTGGGAAGACATTGAGTTTGTAGCCATTTCTGTTGTTATAGCGTTCAAAAAGAATGATGGATTATTGTGAAGTGAATCAAATAAGTACTTGATATTATGCAAAAGCAGCCTGAAATTTTGATATCTGTTCCATCAGGTTGTGTTCGCCACCCCTGGAATGTTGCATGCTGGGCAGTCTTTACAGATATTCAAGAAATGGGCCGGGAATGAAAAGAACATGGTAAGAATCCTTATGAAACAGCAGATGTTACTGCAAAACACTTATTTACCACATCAGCTCATTCAATGACCATTCCAGCTCATATTGTTTATCGAAAGAGAAAATATATGACTTAAATGTATTTATTTCTCAGGTGATCATGCCAGGATACTGTGTGCAAGGCACTGTGGGACACAAGATTCTGAATGGACAGAAGAAACTGGAGATAGAGGGAAGAGCAACGGTAATTACTGCAGCAAACACAGATTTTAATTGACCTTCACTAGATGGCATCAGAGAACACTGAACTATAGTCTAGTTCAGTGGTTCCCAACCTTTTTTAGGCCAAGGCCCACCTCCTCTCTGAATCAACACGGCACGTGCACGAACATACTTTGCAGACATTCTTTACAACTTAAAAGTACTTACTTTGCTCAGTAATACAATAACTTAAATAAGCACAAGTCAACATGCCATACCAAATAAGACCACAGGGAGATACCAAAGGACTGAATTTAAAAACTATGCGGATCCATTCAAAATTATTGACATACAACACATAACACCACTGATCCTCTCAAACTTCTCCAAAACACGCTTGTTCGGCAAGCATCCATTATAAAACACTCACAGTACATTAATTTTGACAATTACGCGGATATATTGAACTGTGTTCATGCAGAAATATGATGTTATAGTGATCAGTGAGTCGAGAGCGCACATGCATGGTTTGTTTGCGCATCAATAATTGCGGACTCGCGCATTCCTAATGTAAGACTACTGTATGCCATTGTAATCGTCTTTACCTTCATTACTATCGTCATTCTTTTTCCAACGTTTTCAGCCACCGTTCAGTCTGTATTTCACAGCAGCACGATGAGAAACGACCTGGGATGAACCAAAACAATCACAGAATACGTACGAGAGAGTGCGTGGTTTTAAATGTATTTTTTTTTTAATTAATTTAATGTATTAAATGTAACGTATTAATAACTAAATTAAGGAATTATAGTGATATATTTAAATTAATTTTAATTTATCTCGCGGCCCACCTGGAGGATCACTGCGGCCCCCTAGTGGGCCGCGGACCACAGGTTGGGAACCACTGGTCTAGTTTATATTGTCCACCGTTTCCCATAATTTTCATAAAAATTGGCCATTTTTACCATTTTTGACCAAACTAGAAGTTTATTTTTATGTCAAACATCTGAATCTCTGTATTTGAGTCTCATGTAGGGTTCTCCTAGACGGTTACTTGTCAAAACTATGACCAAATCTCTTGAGTACTCGTGGATTATGTTAACATTAAAAAAACATAAAAAAATTGTTTGTGTCAACAAGTATTTATTAATTGACAGCCCAGTGTTTGCAAGAATTACATCTCTTACATGTAAAAACATTAAAATAATGGGTTTCATTTTGTGTTTAACATGTAAATTGACACGTAATATTAAAACCTTAACATCCATGTCTTTGACATTGAGCAATATGTGCATTTATATTAATAAAATAAATTTTAACAGTTAGCCTAGGGGTATTATACAACATTAGCCTCCTCATATAACATTTTAGAGGTCTTCAAAAAAAAAAAAACAATAATGGATCTGTGCTCACATCGCTTAGATCTTCACTCAACCGGTTCAAAATAGTTTATAACAGAATAAGGCATACTCTCTTTGGTCGCAGCCATGGCTCGGTTTGGGTTAAAAAACAAAACAAAAACAAATGCGTCAACATTGCATGCTTGAGTACTCAATGGCTTCCAACAGTGATGAATAGTGGCTGAAATATTCGACTACCCAACTAGTCTATGCAAGCCCTCATCTCATATACTGTGTGGTGTGTGTTTAGTTGGACGTGAAGCTGCAGGTGGAGTACATGTCCTTCAGCGCTCACGCCGACGCCAAAGGCATCATGCAGTTGATCCGCATGGCAGAACCCAGGAACATGCTGCTGGTGCATGGAGAGGCCAAGAAAATGGAGTTCCTCAAAGACAAGATTGAACAGGAGTTCAGTAAGTCTACAGTAACCCTGTTCTGTGTTTATTCAAGGGTGAAAAATGGTACTCAAATGATCACTTTTATAGGGTATTTTTCAAGGTTTGTTAAATATTCTCTTTGTGCTGATGTAAACAGCTTTTGTTTTACCCATTGCAGGTATCAGTTGCTATATGCCGGCCAACGGAGAGACGACGACCATAGTGACGAACCCCAGCGTCCCTGTGGACATCTCGCTCAACCTGCTGAAGAGAGAGATGGCTCTCGGAGGTGATCGTTGACACGTATACCACTGACTGCTTTATTTGACCTGTTTACAGATACACCATCATGACTTTTCTGTCCTGTGGTTATGAGGTCTTGTAGTTCTGCTCTCTCTATGTATATACATATAAAGTAATGAAACTTTCTCACAGGTCCATTGCCTGATGCTAAAAGACCTCGCACCATGCACGGGACGTTAATAATGAAGGACAATGTAAGTCACCATGGCTCTTTAGGTTGGTTTTCATCATTTATTTGACTGATATGAGGCTTTGGATGTCAATAATTCCCTTTCTCTGAATATGTGTGTGTAGAGTCTGCGGCTGGTTTCTCCAGAGCAGGCTCTCAAAGAGTTGGGCCTCAGTGAACATCAGCTGCGCTTCACCTGCCGCGTGCAGCTGCACGACCACCACAGTGACACCGACACACTCGGCCGCATCTACGCACACCTCAAGAGGTCAGCGAACTATACCACACATACACTTTTCTTTTGCTAAATTAATGCAGCAAATCATGCCCCCCCAAATAAACCTAAACAGTAATATAAAAATATTATTAAAACTATAATCAGGGTTCCCACTCGCCTTGAAAGTACTTGGATTTCAGACACATGAATTCAAGGCCTGGAAAGTACTTGAAAACAAATATTGGTCCTTGAAAGTGCTTGAATTAAATTTGAAATACATTTTGTGAAAATTATAACATTAGTCCTAGTATTTTTGTTTTGGAATATTGTTTTGGAACCAAACAAATATCGCCCCCCATTGACTACCATAGTTGGAAAAACAATTACTATGGTAGTCAATGGGGGGCGAGATCTTTTTGGTTATTGACATTCTTCCAAATATCTTTCTTTGTGCTCAGCAGAACAATGAAATTCAAACAGGTTTGGAACAACTTGAAGGTGAATAAATGACAGAATTTTCATTTTTGAGTGAACTAACCCTTTAATAAGTCAAAATTTCATAATTATAAAGCCACAATTGTGTCTTATAAAGTCAGAATTGTGATATATAAATTGCAATTCTGATTTTTTTCTCAGAAGTGCTCATTTATATCACTCAATTCTGACTTTCTTTTCTCAGAATTGCAAGCTTATATCTATAATATATTGTATATATTCTGACTTTAAGCCACAATTACGGTCCATATAATACTTTTTTTTCACACAATTGCAAAATGTATTTTTATAATATTCTCTCTATATTATAATGTTTTTTACTCAAGTAATGATTCATAAAAAATGAAAACCAAAACTAGTATGGAATAATTGTTAACATTAGGGATAAGAAAGCTGCAAACGGTTTTACTTTATTTCCAAAATGAATGTACAAATGATTCTGCACCTCTTCCAGGTTAAAATGGATGCAAATGCAATAGGAGGATTAAAATGTTAAGAATTGTAAGAGGTCTTTCATGATGCTCCATATGTGATGTGAATTTGATAGGTGCTTGATATAAAATAAACGGTGCTTTAAAAAGTCTTTGAATCTGGTGAAAGAGTAGGAACCCTGTATAATAATATATACATAAAACTAAAGTAACATTGTTCAGTAAATTATGTAATGAGGAATTGTCAACTCTTCAGATCAATTCAATCTTGAAGGTCAGGTTTTTCCAAATACGCAGTCGGTGTGGGATGTGTTATGCTCAGATTTAGTACTTAGAGGTTAGGTGTGAGTTTTTACTTTAGAGTACATTGTTGAGTCATTTGTGATGTGATTTAAAAAGAAAAAAGTGATGAATGTAAACGGAGCTCAAGACTGCAGCTAAATTGGTCTCAAATGCAAAAAAAAAAAACAATATGGAAATGGTTTTAATCATTTTGCATCCATATGTGTTTCCTTAGATTTCATGTTGACAGAGTAAAACGAACATGGGACACAGCATGAGTTGAGATGTCTGATTCATGAACAAATGACTCTTCCGAATTGATTCTTTTTAATGAGTCAGTCAAAAAGATTCACAAAACAACCTCAAACTTGTTTGAATCAGACTCGCCCAGTCAGTGAATCGTTCAATGCCGATGCTGAATTCACAGCTCGACTCCCTCGTTGAAAGGGTTAGTTCACCCAAAAATGAAAACTCAGTCATTAATTACTCACCCTCATCTCGTTCCACACCAGTAAGACCTTTGTTCATCTTTGGAACACAAATTAAGATATTTTTGATAAAATCAGTGAGACCTGCATTGCCAGCAAGATAATTAACACTTTCAATGCCCAGAAAGCTACTAAAGACGTATTTAAAGCAGTTCATGTGACTACAGTGGTTCAACCTTAATGTTATGAAGCAACGAGAATACTTTTTGTGTGGCAAAAAAACAACTTTATTCAACAATATCTAGTGATGGGCGATTTCAGAACACTGCTTCATGAAGCTTTACGAATCTTTCGTTTCGAATCAGTGGTTCGGAGCGTGTATGAAACTGCCAAATCAGTATATGTAAAATAGTATGTGCCACTATTTGCACTAAGTATAAATATTATCTAACAACTCAGGCTTTACACTCAGTGCAAAAATATTACTGCTATTAGTATAAATAGAATTTAACGCCATTTTCACTTAGTGTAAAGAAAAAACATTTTGTTGCTATTTACACTTGTGCAGATATAGGTGAGTCATTTCACCCAAACACTTTCCCTCAGTGAACAACGCTGTTACCTCTCAAGCCACAGTGCAAAATGTCAGCCCATGTGGCCAAATACTGTATGCGGGTCATGCTTTCCTAAAGGTTTCATTAGACGTCAAGTCTGTCTCTTTCATTCTCTTTCAGTGTATTAAAAAGTTACAGTATCCAGCACGTCCCAGACGGCACCGTCATCGTGGAATCCATCGTTATTAAAGTGACGTCCTCGGCCGAGGAGCCCAACCTCAAAGTCATTCTGCTTTCTTGGAGCTATCAGGTGAACAAACATCTATTGAACTAAATCTCCACTGATGCCCTTCGTAATTTAATACGGGTTAAATTGTGTTCAGCTTTAACCACTGTTTTTTAAAGGTGAAGGTTTGTATTTTTGGAAAACTTCACTTGTTTTCTCTGCATGTGATCAGACAGTTGGTCTAGTGGAATTTACAGCATCTCTCAGCCCACAAGGGAAAATTTTTGCCCTTATGTTTCCAAACAAACATGGGCTGGGTATCGCCAGCTAGCTTATGACACAAACATCACAATAAATGTCACCATCCATTATGCTGCAGTGCATCACAATTGGATTGCGATTTGAAACAGCTACAAATGCTTGAGAGAAAGTGAATTTGTGGTGTCATCTCACATGGTTCACTTCACCTTATCCGATTTTGTGTCTTATAGAAACACCTATTTAGACCTGTTTTTTCATTAATTAGATTTTATTCTGCATTAAATTGATCAAAAGTGACATTAAAGACATTTACAATGTTTAAACATATTTGTTTCAATGCTGCTTTTTAAAAAAAAAAAAAAAAAAAATCTATTCAAAGAATCCTGGAAAAACTGTACCATGGTTTCCACAAAAATATGAAGCAGCACTGTTTTTTAACATTGATGATAATAATAATAATAGTTTCATGAGAAGCAAATCAGCATATTAGAATGATTTCTGAAGGATCATGTGACACTGAAGACTGGAGTAATGATGCTGAAAATTCAGCTTTGATCACAGGAATAAATTATATTGTCTACTATATTAAAATAAAAAATGGTTATAAATATTTTCACAATATTTTACTGTATTTTTGATCAAATAAATGCAGCCTTGGTGAACATTATAAGAGATTTTTCTTTAAAAAAATCCAAACCTTTGAACACATAGTAATATACCATACTGTGTAAGATATTGAATAACTTGACTCTTACTCTAATTTATACGGAAGAGGATTAGGGCCAAGCAATAATAAAAAAATAAAACCATCTCGAGATTAAAGTTGTTAAATTTTGAGAAAAAACTCGTTAAATTTAAAGTCGAAATAAAATGTTGAGAATAAACTCATTAAATTACGAGAAAAAACTCGTTAAATTCCAAGAAAAAAAGTCGAGATAAAATGTTGAGAATAAAGTAATTAAATTACGAGAAAAAAGTCGTTAAATTACAAGAACAAATTCATAAAATTATGAGAGAAATTTTGTTAAATTTCGAGAAAAAAGTCGAGATAAAATGTTGAGAATTAACTCATTAAATTATTAGAATAAAGTCATTAAATTACGAGAAAAAAGTTGTTAAATTATAAGAAGAATTTTGTAATTTAACGAATTTGTTCTCGTAATTTAACAACTTTTTTCTCATAATTTAATGACTTTATTCTCAACATTTTATCTCAATTTTTTTTCTCGAAATTTAACGTTTTTTTTCTCAAAATTTAACAACTTTAATCTCGAGATGGTTTTATTTTTTTATTATTGCTTGGCCCTAATCCTCTCCCGTAAATTTACATACTGTTATTCATACAAAAATTGGTTTTTGTTTTAGAGAATTATTTAGGTTTTACATGTTAGGTTTTGAATTATGCCCTTTTTAACCTGTTTGTCACAGTGTTTTAATCTTTGTCTTCCTCAGGATGAAGAATTGGGCAGTTTCTTGTCTACGTTGTTGAAGAAAGGTCTGCCTTCCTGACTGATGATACTGATTTGAAGTTTGTCTTTGGTAAAAAAAAAACAAAAAAAACAATAAAGATTTTTTTAAAGTAAAATTCAGAAGGCTTTCAGTTGTGAAAATATATTTATTTCTTAGTTTTAGATTGTTTACATTAAAAAATGAACATTAAAAAATAATTTGAAACAAAATACAGTATTTTCATTCGTGGGCTTTTCCAGTGATGTCTACAGCATCTGATATAAATCCAGTAGTTCAATGACATGAAATAAGACACAGATATTTACACAAAATATTATAAAACGCCAAAATCGCATAAACCACTGACAAGATGGTCAGTACCGACTCAATTGGGGATCAGCCTAGCTGGCAAGATCATTTCAAGATGACCAAATATTGGCCAATTAATCAGTCAATCAATAATTTTGCTGTTATGTAATAAAACATATAGTCATTCTTGTTTGTTTTTGCACTGTATCAGTACATTGGAGTCATCTTGTCTTGCCTCTGTTGTACAATCTTACATGGTGGACGGCACTTAAAACAAATAGTTCAGTCAGAATGAAGCCTCCAGAAGCTCAAAAACCCTTGGAAATGGCATAAACGCCCTTTTTCTTCTTCAACCTCAGTCTTTTGAGCCTCCACTTGTAGTGGCCGGTGGCAAAGTAGTACAATATCGGGTCCAGGAGGCTGTTTAGACTGACTAGAGCCATAGTCACCCTACGGAGGATGTAAATCCAGTCTTGTTTGATCTCACTCAGGCGTGACAGGAGGTACACTAGATGCATGACATGATATGGCAGGAAACACAGAACTGTGATGGCCAGGATGGCGTAGATGATCCGCCGCGCCCCGCGGGCGGTGGAGTTGTTGATCCGGGCGATGCGGCGAGCCACGATGGGGTAACACACCAGGATAACCACAGAAGGCAGAAGGGATCCCAAAATGAGACTGCATAAGCTGTAGGGAGCCATGTCCTTCCACTCATCTTTATTGAAGCCCTCAAAGCACATGTTCCCTTTAGATGATAATGGGCACTCGTGCATGAAGGTCAGCATGGCCGCCCCGGAGACCAACCACACGGTGGTGCACACCAGTGAGGCGAGACACGTGTTGCGGAGCCGCAGGTAGGTGTGAGGGTGGACGGTGGCGATGTAGCGGTCCACACAGATGCAGGTCATGAAGGTGATGCTGATGTAGATGTTGGCGAAGAAGACCGTGCCGGTGATGCGACACATGGCATCGCCAAATATCCAGTTGCTGTCGTTCAGATGGTAGTGGATACGAAACGGCAAGGCGAACAAGAAAAGCGTGTCGGCCACCGCCAGGTTGATGATGTATATGTTTGAAGGAGATTTCTGTTTGATTTTAAAGATGAAGTAGTACAAAGCTCCGAGATTTCCTATCAGTCCAAAAAACAGGACCAGGCTGTACACAGGTGTGAAGAGGTAGCGCTGGAAAGGCAAAAACTTTTCATCGTTGTCGGCTGAGGTGGTGTTTTCCATGATGTTTTATGTTCCTTGGGTTAATAAGGTTGGATTTTAGAGATTTGCTCACATCAACTCTCAATATGACTTATTAGAATTGAAAAAGTTTTGTTCTCTAATATGATTTTTGGTTCCTCATCAGGATAGAGGTATGAGTCTGCAAGTTTTTTGCTGTGAAAAAAAAAAAAAAAACATTATTAGGGACATTTCTCAATTCGATTATAATTCGATTCACAAGCTTGCGATTCGATATCGATTATTTTGGATATATATATCAGGTACAGTACATGGCAAATTTTCTTAAGGAAATGTAGAAAAATATCTACATAAGGTTGATTGCTACAAAAAAATAAGTTTGAATTGTTGCTTGTATTCTTGAAGGGGAAAAAAGCGTAAATCGCAGCCACAATGAGATCCAACACACATATTGCTTACGTTTTGTGGTTATACTTTTGATTTCTAGTAAGTGACTCACTTTTTAACATTTTGAAGTAATCACCATTATGCTACAAGTGTTGTTGATTGAGATTCAACATCGATTATTTTGGATATATATCAGGTACAGTACATGGCAAATTTTCTTAAGGAAAAATATCTCTGTAAACTACACATGGGAGTCAGTTGGTACTACACAGCCTATAATACTGAAGGTTAAAATGAACTGATTTGTATACGAACACATAAATTACACTCAAGTAAGTTTTTATAATAACACTAACTTTACATTTACATAATTATATTTCTACTCCAATTTGTTTTTGTTTTTTTAAATATAAACATTTAAATGGCTGCTGTCATAACTCAAACATGCATTAAATAGGCTATAAAGAACATTAAGAACTATAATGAATAGGTAACATGGTGCATATATTTAGTACGTTGCTTCTCTCTAGAGTTCATTTTTCTAGCTGACTAATGAGTTATGGCAAAGACTATAGAATAACACAAGACGTGTCACTCGCATTGTTTTGAATGGGAGAAAGTGTAATGCGCAATATGGCGGAATAAGTCCCGCCTTCTAAATAAGAGCCAATCGCCAACTGGTAAAGTCATCGCGTCACTGCAGCAGCCGTTAGAAGCGCCGGTTTCTATAGAAACAGTCAGACGCGCGCCTCTGAAACATGGCAGAAGAGACGCGCATTTAGGTCTGCGCATGCGCATTAGCTTGATCCAACCTAAAAAATAAATTTTTTTGTCATGATTCGAGCGTTTGGATAAAACATTTATAAGACAGCTGTTGTCAGATTTCATTGGTGATTTCAAATATGAAATGTAATTGTAAGGTTGGTGAACAGTTTTGGAGAATTTGATGTTTCCCCATTCAAAGAGATAGGGCATGATGCCCAGGATGCCCGAGAGGCGTTTCAAAGATGGCCGCCGAGTGAAATGACTTGTCTTAAAGGGACTTTGGTTATGGTCACTGAATATGTTTTTTTCTGAGGTAGGCTAACTAAAATGTGGCGTTATGTGACATTGCTTATAGGCTGTTATTGACGTCTTTCCGTCACATGATACGGATTTCAGTAAGTTACTGTATCTTTTAATGTAGCTTCAGGTGTTCATTCATGTTTATTTTGCACTGTAATTTGTTTTAAAGTGGAGATGATCAGTTGACATGCGCTTTGACCTGCCGCTTCTCTTGAACTGAGGCGCTACAGTGAACAGCCAAAACGCTATTGTTGTTGTTTTAATTTTGTAATAAAATGGACAGAATTTGAAATCTGAGACATATCAAAAATAAAGCACAAAGCTTATTTATTGGGTGAAAGATGCGCTACATGTTCCGTTCATACATTAACTGAAAACAGAATAGACTAATCGACTCTTTGGATTTCAGAATCGATATTAGTTCGTAAAAAATGAGAATCGATTAAAATAGACAAAATAGACATTTGACTCTTCTTTTGAAGCTCTTTGAAACATAAAAGAACATCATCAGTTTACTTCATGTCTCTTTTAATGCTGCTGTATGTTCCTAGTTCAATACAGGTTCAATCAATAGCATTTGTTACATAAGGTTGATTGCTACAAAAAAAAAAAAAAAGTTTGAATTGTTGCTTGTATTCTTGAAGGGGAAAAAAGCGTAAATCGCAGCCACAATGAGATATTATGAATGGGTCCAACACACATATTGCTTACGTTTTGTGGTTATACTTTTGATTTCTAGAAAGTGTCTCACTTTTTAACATTTTGAGGTAATCAACATTATGCTACAAGTGTTGTTGATAGAGCTTAAAGAGATAGTTCACACAAAAATGAAATTTCTGTCACCATTTACTCACTGTAAAGTTGTTCCAGACCTTTACGAGTTTCTTTCTTCTGCTGAACACAAAAGAAGAGTTTGTCGGTAACCAACAGTTGATATTATAATATTTTATTTTTCCATACTATTAAAGTCAATGGAGCCTATCAACTGTTTGGTATCCAAACATTCTTCAGAATATCTTCTTTTGTGTTCAGCAGAAGAAAGAAACTCATACAGGTTTGGAACAACATGAGGGTGAGTAAATGATGACAGAACTTTCATCATTGGGTGATCTATCCCTTTAACTTGCACTGAACACGGAATATTCCTTTAAAATAAAATCCGTTCTTAAATCCATGTTCATTTCTCAATTCAAAGTTTCACTCAAATTTTTATGCTAATATATAATTTTTTTTTTTTTTATTATTATTAAATTAGACAGAAATGCAAATAAACATATACCACACACTAAAAAAATATATATATTTTGACATGTACTTACAAGACTTAAAGCAGTGTCCTTGAATTCTTGAAGAAGACCTTGAATTATAGAGAAAAGAGTATTGTTTTCATATCAAGTGATGAGAAAGCTATGTTCCTCTGTCGGTAGTGGAAACATGTTCTGAAAACTGTGGTTTGATGCAGTGGTATGAAAAGACTGAACAGGAAATCCAGAAAGTGCAGCCTCCCCCGGTGTTTTGAGGGCGACGTGGGGGACATGCAGACATTTTACCATGCGGAAATTATGCATTTATTGTTCCACTCAATGTACTGTAGCTGAGTGTCTAGATATTTTTGAGGTTGCTGTGTTGAAATAAATGAGTCATCTCTGAAATTGAAGGGTGGTCTAACAGAGTTAATGTACACAGAGATGAGCATAAATACATGAAAATGTATTCAAAATAAAAATACAAAACACCCCAATTGAAATGTATCAAAATCAAATTAATCAAAAATGCCAAACCGACTATATTATTTGTGTGTGTATTTAAAAGTTTAGCCGCACACAGAAAGCTGCTTGTCAGTGTGTGAATAGTGAATATGAGTTCTCTGGCTGGCATATTGCACTTTTAATAACTCTTTTTAACATCAGGTAGTCACGCTCTTACTCGTCCATGTTTCATTATCATTCTAACGTGTCAATAACACCTGCCTACTAAAAGCGGCATGGATATATTTGCATACCGCGATATATAAAGGATAAAAAGTTTAATTGATTCACACTTTTATCAAGATATATTTTGCCATATCACCCAGTCCTAACAAACAGTAATGCTTAAAAACATTGACTAGCCAATTGATAAAAACCAAAACTAGCTTAACTATCAAGGCTGATTGGCTACCTTTGCAGAGCTCTTTGTTTTATTCCTTCATGTTAATTGAAGGCAAATCTGTAGTCAACAAGTAGCCTAGAATCGACCATGACATCCTCACCTTATCTTATTCCATAATGCAAAAAAACTCGCTCACCCATGCAGTTGCAGCTCAGGAGCATGAAAGTTTGGGTTGGGGGCCTGAACTAGTTGATACAGGAAATCAGCAGCCTAATAAAGAGGTCGACTAGCACAAAATATTTTGTGTATTTTGAAAATACCAAAATACTTAAAATAACTTAAATGTATTTAAATACAAATTACATTTGATTTTTTAAAAGGCTTTAAAATACAGAATTAGTAGGCCTATTTTACATATTTTATATATCATATGTATTTTAAATACCTGAAATATTGCCCATCTTTGAATGTACAGTCTTTATGACCGTAGTTACTCAGCTATAATTGGTTGTATTGATAGGCTACTGCTTTTGTGTTTTTGTTCCTCTTTTGTACAGTTTTTCTGATCTAAATCTGTCATTTTCAGTCCTATTTGGCATTTGGACACAAGATGGCGCTTAAACACTTTTATATTTGATGTTTATATTTTTATAGGCCTATATTTTTATAATGATATATATATATATATATATATATATATATATATATATATTTTTTTTTTTTTTTTTTTTTTTTTGTATTTTATTTCCAAGGCAAGCATTACTATTACTATTCCATTTGAACAAACTTATTACCCTAAATAATCCTTAAACCACTCAGAATACTTTAGCATCTGGCACAGTAGCATAATTGCATACAAATTATTAGTTCAAACTGCATCTATAAACCCACTCAGAATAAATGTGTCTTTCAGTGTTCAGTGATAACCCTGTAAAGCCTGCCATATGAAATAATAGTCAGAAAAATCTTTCTTTTTTTCATATGGAATAGTTAATTTAGTTTAGACAAATTTAGTTTAGACAAGTGTTGATTGTGATGGGCAAAACATATAATGCAACGTTATACAATGATGTTTGAGAGAAGTAAATGTTACTCGAAAACCTGATGTTTTATATTTGATCATTTTTAACATGATTTTTCTTAAAAAAAAAAAAAAATAGTATGGACAATCAAGTAAACTTAAATTGCTTCAGTCCAGTAAATGTTCATCTTAAAATATATATATATATATATATATATATATATATATATATATATATATATATATATATATATATATATATATATATATAAAAGTTATTCTTACAGTACATTTACTTTTTTAAAAACATTAGTAAAGATTTACGGAAGAGGATTAGGGCCAAGCAATAATAAAAAAATAAAACCATCTCGAGATTAAAGTTGTTAAATTTCGAGAAAAAACTCGTTAAATTTCGTGAAAAAAGTCGAAATAAAATGTTGAGAATAAACTCATTAACTTACAAAAAAAACTTGTTAAATTTCGTGAAAAAAGTCGAGATAAAATGTTGAGAATAAACTCGTTAAATTACGAGAAAAAACTCGTTAAATTACGAGAACAAATTCGTTAAATTATGAGAAAAATGTCGTTACATTTCGAGAAAAAAGTCGAGATAAAATTATGAGAATAAAGTCAATAAATTACGAGAGAAAAAGTCGTTAAATTATGAGAACAAATTCGTAATTTAACGAATTTGTTCTCGTAATTTAACGACTTTTTTCTCATAATTTAATTACTTTATTCTCAACATTTTACCTCGACTTTTTTCTCGAAATTTAACGAGTTTTTTTCTCGTAATTTAATGAGTTTATTCTCAACATTTTATCTCGACTTTTTTCTCGAAATTTAACGAGTTTATTCTCAACATTTTATCTCGAAATTTAACAACTTTAATCTCAAGATGGTTTTATTTTTTTATTATTGCTTGGCCCTAATCTTCTTCCGTAAAAAAGACATGTACAGAGGTGCACATAACTTTTTTTGGTCTGGTTCCCAAGGGAGCACCTGCAGATGTTTCTTAGTACTCACACTTTATGCGACACACTTATCCTAAAGCTGTCCTCATCACTTTCCTCCTGACTGCTCTCCTCACTATCTTCTTTTCTCTCGAACATGGTAGATGATGATGATTTTCTTTTTTAACTAACATTAATGACAGACAACAGCAAAAATATTAGGCTGCTGTCACTTTAAGAAGGAAAGCGCGGACCAAATCACTGACAAAAAATCCGGTTTCTTTCTCAATTGTTCACTTATGACGTAACCGAGAGAATACTTGCCGAGACAGATATTTTTACATAATTTTGTGTGTATGTGTCTGTTAAAGCGCAAGTAAACGCAAAAGAGGAATTAATTCGATGTTAGAAGAGCGCTGTCTGACGCTCGCTCTCTCTCTCTCTCTCTCTCTCTCTCTCTCTCTCTTTGCGTCACGCGTTTTGGGGGTGTGAGGCTGTGCGCACAGTTAACAGCTCGCAAGTCCAGATTTTCGCTTTTAAAATTGTTTGAATGTGTTAATTGGCAAGACAAAACACATCCAAACGATAAACTTTCACTCTGTTATGGTTAAATATAGCAGTTAATCCGCGAATCACATGCGTGCCGAACCGTTGGTCCTTATCCGTACGGATCACGGATTAAAGGGTTAGTTCACCCAAAAATGAAAATAACGTAATTAATTACTCACCCTCATGCCGTTCCACACACGTAAGACCTTCGTTCATCTTCAGAACATAAATTAACTTATCTAGTTATCTAGTGATGGCCGATTTCAAAACATTGCTCCATGAAGCTTCGAAGCGTTATGAATCTTTTGTGTCGAATCATGATTCGGACCGCGTGTCAAACCGCCAAACTGCTGAAATCACGTGACTTTGGCGCTCCGAACCGCACAAAAGATTCATAACGCTCCGAAGCTTCATGAAGCAGTGTTTTGAAATCAGCCATCACTACATAAGTTGTTATTTTGGGTTTTTTTGGAGCACCAAACATATTCTTGTCGCTTTATAATATTAATATTGAACCACTGTACTCACATGAACTGATTTAAATATGTTTTTAGTACATTAATGGATCTTGAGAGAGGAAATGACATTGCTGGCTATGCAGGCCTCACTGAGCGATCGGATTTCAACAAAAATATCTTCATTTGCATTCCGACGATTAACGAAGGTCTTACGGGTGTGGAACGGCATGAGGGTAAGTAGCTAATAAATTACATTATTTTCATTTTTGTGTGAACTAACCCTTTAACTGCGATCCGTTGCACCCCTAATAATTAAAGAACACACTTATCATCATGACTGCTATCTTACCAGAGATGGAGAAAAATCCTACTCCAGTAAGTAAACGTGTCCCTGTGAACCTGTCCTCAAAATGTTGGTACTCAAAAGCGCTTCCCTCCATGTTTTCTGGTGCGCATCGATTATTTTTACAGCGTATGTGTATCTGCATACCACTTATGTGCACCCATGACTATAAACTATATCATTCAGACAACAGAAGACATGTAGTAGATTGTGTGTAACAGGTTTTTCAGCAAAGTTTTGATCATGTTGATCATTTAGAGGCCCTCAGTACTTTATAGGGATAACGTAAAAAGATTTAATTTAGTAGCTATGCACAAACTCGTGAGGACAATAAATCTTATTTAGGATTCTGTAAATACCATCTAACTGAATGAAACTGAATTTGCTGAGTTTGCTGCACTGAAGTTTGAATCAGAGAGGAAAAGAATGAGATTTGTGTTTTGGTTGAAGGGCGGCGTTGTGTCCGATGGCCTTTATGTAGTGATAGATGCATTCACTGACTACAAGCCCATCACATTCCACACTTCCTGTGAGCATACGCTTGGCATTCATTTTGGAAAATGACTCTGAAATGCAGCTTTGCCAGTGTGGAATACATAATCTGATTCTGAAAGCACAGAATTTTGTTGGTTTGCATTTCAGCATTTGATTATTTGATATTATATAAAAAGTATGGGAATCAATGTGTTGACTAATAAAATAACATGAAATGACATGATTTGGGATGATCTGCAAAGAATACGCTTTCTTCCCTTTGTCCCTTTCACCTTGTCCTTTGGACAAATCCACTGTCATCTTTTAGCAACTGAAGCATCTCAAGGACAAATGAAAAGTGTGAGGCATAGCATAATTGTTGAATCACAGGAAACTTCCATAACATCCTGCCCTACATGTGATCTCTCATCTAACTGCTTGATGAATGTGAGTAGATTGTTCAATGGAGAGTTCATCGAATCTAAGATCGGGAATCTGACCTATTAAATAGGAGCAGATGGTGTTTCTCACCACCTGCTCCAGAGAAGCTTAGAGTTCTCCAGAAACCATGTGAGGTCAGATGCTGTTTGTTTGGAATGTAGAGAGTCAACATGCTTGTAGAGGTCCATTCAGACACTAGTAGCTACAACAAACTGCTTTAGAGTAGAGTAGTTTATTTGAGCTTGTTTTATTGAGTTTATAGAAATAGCGTCAGTCATAAACTGATACACATGACATGGAAGATTGTTTCTGCCTTGCAATTCTGAATTGTGAAATACAACTTGCGATTCTGACATTTTTCTCGCAAGTTTATAATTTCACAATTCTAAAAAAAAAAATGTATTTAAACTCGCAATTCTGACTCTTTTTCTCACAATTGTGAATTTTGAACTCGCAATTCTGACTTTTTTCTTGCAAGTTTATATCTCTCAATTCTGAAATTAGAATTTTATTAGATTTCAGACTTTTTCCCACTGCAAGTTTATTCTCACAATTCTAAAAAAAAAAAATAATTAGAATTGCGAGATATATACTGACGATTCTGACTTTTTTTCTCACAATTGCGAGTTTTTAACTCTCAATTCTGAGAGTTTTCTCAGAATTTTGATATAAACTCAGATTTCAGACTTCTTCCCCCCTCAAGTTTATATCTCACAATTCTAAAAAAAATATTAGAATTGTAAGATACTGAGGATTCTGAGTTTTTTCTCACAATTGCGAGTTTTTTAACTGTCAATTCTGACTTTTTATCACAATTGTGAATTTTGAACTCGCAATTCTGACTTTTTTTTCTCACAATTGTGAATTTTGAACTCTCAATTCTGGCTTTTTTCTTGCAAGTTTATATCTCACAATTCTGAAATTAGAATTTTATTAGATTTCAGACTTTTTCCCTCTGCAAGTTTATTCTCACAATTCTAAAAAAAAAAAAATTCATTAGAATTGCAAGATATATACTGACGATTCTGACTTTTTTCTCACAATTGTGAGTTTTTAACTCTCAATTCTGACTTTTTTCTCAGAATTTTGATATAAACTTGGATTTCTGACATTTTCCCCCCACAAGTTTATATCTCACAATTTAAAAAAAACCAAACAAACAAACAAAAAGATTAGAACTGTGAGATATATACTGACAATTCTGACTTTTTTTCTCAGAATTGTGAGATTTAAACTCGCAATTCTGACTTTTTTTCTCACAATTGCGAGTTTTTAACTGTCAATTCTGACTTTTTTCTCAGAATTGTGAGATTTAAACTTGCAATTCTGATTTTTTTCCGCACAAGTTTATATTTCACAATTCTAAAATTAGAATTTTATTAAAATTGCAAGATATAAACTCACAATTCTTACTTTTTTTCTCACAATTGTGAGTTTTTAACTGGCAATTCTGTAATTTTTCTCAGAATTTTGATGTAAACTCGAATTTCAGACTTCTTCCCCCCTCAAGTTTATATCTCACAATTCTAAAAAATATATTAGAATTGTAAGATGCTGATGATTTAGATTTTTTATTTTTTAAGTTTTTTAACTGTCAATTCTGACTTTTTTCTCAGAATTGTGAGAATTCTGACTTTTTTCTCAGAATTGTGAGATATAAAGAAGTTTATCTCACAATTCTGAAATTAGAATTTTATTAGAATTCCGAGACAAAAACGAACAATTCTGACTTTTAACTTTTTTTTAAACTCTCAATTCTTACTTTATTAGAATTGCGAGTTAAAAACTTTTCTCAGTTTTTTTTCTCAGATTTGTGCGATATAAACTCACAAGTGCGAGTTATAAAGTCCGCTTTGAAGTGGCCAAGTGTAAATAGGCCCCTTAGAGTCAATTTTTTTCCAGTGAGACCAGGTTGTCGATCAAAGCTGTACTTTTTATAATGTACTTTTTATAATTTTTTTCTGCTCATAAAACATAGAACATCATAATGAAAGATTGTTCTCATGAATCGTTCATAGCACTCCCAGTAATGCAACAGCAGATTTCTTCACAGTGTGTTCCTTTCTAATCACTTGAGGTGTGCTGAATTTGACCCTGACACATTATATAACTCCAAATTCTGCATACAGACAGTAAGTACAGTCACTTTTGATCATGATTCAATTCACATTTATTTGTATAGTGCTTTTCACAATCTCATTTCAAAGCACCTTCACACATGAGTAATCTGTTCACACATCCAGGTACTGCAAAATAGAAAAATGTCTCCATTTTGAATCTTGTTGGTACAATTGCCCAGATCCTTTATGCTGACCCTAAAACAAAATAATCCAACTGACATCATATTTGTAATTTGTTTCTCATTGCTATTTTCATTTTTTCAGACCCACCATCAAATGTTTAAATGCTCCCAGATGGTCTAAAAACCACTTATATGAGTTCATTTACTTGAGTTTAAAAATGCACTTGAGACCCATTTTAAGATGTTGGCTTATTGTCTCATATGTTCTGGTGACTTGGACTGAGCTGCTGAATATATTTTAGAGGAGCTAAAAGAAATTTAGTAGAATTTAGTAGCATGTGTTGCAAGACTCCTGGTAATCAGTTTTGAAAGTCTGTCTGTGTATCTGTTGGTTTACTGAGATGATGAATTGTTTGCAGTTTGTGTTTCTGGTGGGAAGAATTCTGATCTCATGGAACAGAAAACTAGAGTCAGACTGTAGAGACTAAAACACGTCCCAGTGCAAGAGAAGGCCAGATGTCCTGAAAAAATGCAAACATGCTGAGGATGAATAATGAATCAGAGACAGACCAAATTGCACAGAGTTAGAGAGAGAGAGAGAGAGAGAGAGAGAGAGAGAGAGCATAATATACTATTGGCTGGAAAGTGTCTGAATCACTCCAGTGGCTGTCGGTGTAGCACCTGCAGTCAGAAATGATTCTGTTACATACAGTGTGTGTTCAGTGGAGGGTTTTCGTCTTCCATCTAGAGAAAGAGAGCGTTGGGAAGTGCTGGGATCAAAAGTAGGTCATCCTCCCTGAGACTCGCATCTCTCCCAGCAAATACACCAATCCACACTGCTGCAGCACATGTGCCTGAGAGGAGAGAAGAACAGAACACAGCGACTGTAGAACATGTGCTCTATTGTTCTCTTTTACATCTATCTATCTATCTATCTATCTATCCGTCCATCAATCTACCTGTCCTTCAATCAGTCTGTCCATCCGTCCATCAATCCATCCATCCATCCGTCCATCCATCCATCCATCCGTCCATCCATCCATCCATCCGTCCATCAATCCATACATCCGTCCGTCCATCCATCTATCCCTCCGTCCATAAATCCATCCATCCATCCATACATCCGTCCGTCCATCCGTCCATCAATCCATCCATCCATCCGTCCATCAATCGTCCGTCCATCCATCCATACATCCGTCCATCCATCATCCATCTGTCTCTGTCCATCTATCAATCTATCTGTCCATCAATCCATCCATCAGTCTCTCCATTCATCCATCTATCCATCCATCAATCCGTCCATCCTTCCATCAATCCATCCATCCATTTCTCCATAAATCATCTGTCCATCAATCCGTCCGTCCTTCTGTCTCTTCCATCTATCAATCTATCTGTCCATCCATCAATCCGTCCATCCTTCCATCAATCCATCCATCCATTTCTCCATAAATCATCTGTCCATCAATCCGTCCGTCCTTCTGTCTCTTCCATCTGTCACTCTATCTGTCCATCAATCCGTCCGTCCATCAGTCTCTCCATTCATCCATCTATCCATCCATCAATCCGTCCATCCTTCCATCAATCCATCCATCCATTTCTCCATAAATCATCCGTCCATCAATCCGTCCGTCCTTCTGTCTCTTCCATCTATCAATCTATCTGTCCATCAATCCGTCCGTCCATCAGTCTCTCCATTCATCCATCTATCCATCCATCAATCCGTCCATCCTTCCATCAATCCATCCATCCATTTCTCCATAAATCATCCGTCCATCAATCCGTCCGTCCTTCTGTCTCTTCCATCTATCAATCTATCTGTCCATCAATCCGTCCGTCCATCAGTCTCTCCATTCATCCATCTATCCATCCATCAATCCGTCCATCCTTCCATCAATCCATCCATCCATTTCTCCATAAATCATCCGTCCATCAATCCGTCCGTCCTTCTGTCTCTTCCATCTATCAATCTATCTGTCCATCAATCCATCCGTCCATGCATCCATCCATCCATCCATCCATCCATCTGTCCATCTATCATCTGTCTGTCTCTGTCCATCTATCAATCTATCTGTCCATCAATCCATCCATCCATCAGTCTCTCCATTCATCCATCTATCCATCCATCAATCCGTCCATCCTTCCATCAATCCATCCATCCATTTCTCCATAAATCATCTGTCCATCAATCCGTCCGTCCATCAATCCATCCATACATCCATCCG
This sequence comes from Megalobrama amblycephala, assembly GCF_018812025.1. Classification (NCBI taxonomy): domain Eukaryota; kingdom Metazoa; phylum Chordata; class Actinopteri; order Cypriniformes; family Xenocyprididae; genus Megalobrama; species Megalobrama amblycephala. Next base: position 9,016,186 of record NC_063067.1, on the reverse strand, counting down.
TCCATACATCCATCCCTCCATCAATCCATCCATCCATCCATCCATCCATCCGTCCATCCATCATCCATCTGTCTCTGTCCATCTATCAATCTATCTGTCCATCAATCCGTCCATCCATCAGTCTCTCCATTCATCCATCTATCCATCCATCAATCCGTCCATCCTTCCATCAATCCATCCATCCATTTCTCCATAAATCATCCGTTCATCAATCCGTCCATCCTTCTGTCTCTTCCATCTATCAATCTATCTGTCCATCAATCCGTCCGTCCATCCATCAGTCTCTCCATTCATCCATCTATCCATCCATCAATCCGTCCATCCTTCCATCAATCCATCCATCCATTTCTCCATAAATAATCTGTCCATCAATCCATCCGTCCTTCTGTCTCTGTCCATCTATCAATCTATCTGTCCATCAATCCATCCGTCCATCCATTAATCCATCCATCCATCCATCATCCGTCCATCAATCCTTCCATCCGTCTGTCTCTGTCCATCTATCAACCTATCTGTCCATCAATCCGTCTCTCCATCAATCTGTCCATTCATCCATCTATCCATCCATCAATCCGTCCGTCTGTCTGTTCATCTATCTATCTATCTATCTATCTATCTATCTATCTATCTATCTATCTATCTATCTATCCGTCCATCAATCCATTCATCCATCTGTCTCTGTCTATCTATCTGTCCATCAATCTGTCCGTCTATCAGTCTGTCCATCCATCCATCCATTTATAGAATTCTTTATGGAATGCCAGCAAAAATAATGGCACAACTTCAATTGAAATCTCTCTCTTTTTTCTCTGCCTTTCTTCATTTCTAATTTAAGACTGCTGACTCAACAGCCACCAAAAAAAAAAAAAAATGCAGCTTTGATCTGTGAAAGTCTTGGAAGAAACTCTGGGGAAGAGAGACAGGAGAACGGGAAGTCTCTCTGGATTTGAAAAAGCTCTAATTTTAACACCCGTAACAGAGCGGAGGAGGTTTCGCATACGAGACGCAGCTGGAGGCTGAGAGCAGATACAGACACATGTGCTCTGTGTCCTCATGATCTCATTCTCACAGCTACTGACTCCATGACTGCTGGTGTCCTGAGGCCCGAAATCAGCATTTCAGTCATGCTGAAATAGAGAAACTATGTGCTGTTTAGTCAAAGGAAGGCGGCCTGTGACACTCAAATGATAACGCCATGTCAGAGTCGCAGCGCATCGGACGACCCGAGTTCAAGTCTCAGCTTGAAGTGCTTCTCCATCCCGTTCCCCTCTCTACTTTGCTGTCGCTTCCCATCTCTCCTCCTGTCAAAGTAAAGGTAAAATGACAACACAATAGACTTATCGGGCAATTCGTATAAGCTTTACTAATGGGAAATGATTTTGAGAATATAGGACTATACATTTTAATCAGAATTAGTAAATGATCTAATCTTCTTTATTGTTGCATTAAGTGAATCTATGGATGATTGCTTATGTGATTTGGCTATGCAATCAAATTTACCCTTTTGAGGCATTTGTAGTATGAGCAATAACAATGTGACCTAACTTCCTATAGCCCACCCCAAACAAACTATCCCGGACAGTCCAGTGACTGTCTCGACATCTCAAGTGCAGAAGAAAAGGGAATGACATCATTTGGATTTATGGGAACGACTTTCCCTGTGTGCTACAAGACTGAACAATAGCATCCTAAAAGCCTGGAGTAAAATCCGCGTGCCCGTCCCTCCCCCAGGCTGTCCCATTTCCTGTGAATTAATAATGCCCTCTATTTTTGGCTTCAAATAGGAAATGCAGGCTTTTGAAATGCTCTAATTTGGTTCTTGCCATAAAAATGCCATTAGAACAATTGACATGTTCATATATCTAAATACTGGCCATCTACTCATAAGAATGACCAGTGGATTACAAAGAACAATAGAGATAATTATGAAGAGCGCATGCCAAATATGCCAGTTGATGAAGGAGTTCAATTGTCTTCATGCATTTTTCTCTTCTATAGACCTTTATTAATTAAATACAATAGAGTAATGATCAAAGACCATGCAATAGTTTGAATATGAAATGCATATAGCCTCAATAACTATATCTGAATACACACTCTTCTATGCATAAGATTTCAGTGATCAGTTCATATTTATTTTTCTTAGTGAAGAGCATTTTATTAATCTAAAGAACCTCTTTCCAGAGAACATTTTGTGCATTTGAAAGGTATTTTATGGAACAATAGATGCCAATAAAGAACCTTTGTGAGTTATGGTTTTGAATTAGGCAACTCAGTTCTGTCCACTGAAACTTGAAGCTCCACAGATGTTTGCATCTTTGCTGTGGTACTTATCACAGCCTGCCAATGCAAATCCCTCTTAGTATCAGGTTTCTCTGTGAGATCTACAACTCAAATACTTCCAGATCTCAGTCAGTACAGGAACTGTATTATGTTGTTGTTTAATCTGCCAACTGCAGTTAGAAAAATTGGACGGGTTGAGATTCTGCAGAGAACTTAAACCTTCTGGTACTAACACACTGAATCAGTTTTCATAACACATTAAAATGCCTTTACATAAAGAGAACAATAAGCTCAGACTGAAGTGAATACTGAATCAAGGTCATGGGTTCGATTCCCAGGAATGCATGAAACTAGCTAACAGCTAGGGAACGTTCTCAGAACGTTCTGAACAAACGTTCTTCCAGTAACGTTAATACATGCTGGGTTAAAAACAACCCAGCAGTTGGGTTAAATGTTTGAGCAACCTGCTGGACAGTTTTATGTAACTAAAAATGATTATATGGCTGGCTTAACATGAACCCAAAATAGGTTGGAAATTAAAAATCAGACTCATAATTACTAGAGGCAACAATAATAATCAAAAGGTGAACATTTATTAATAAGCAATTTAATAAATGATTATTATTTAATTATTATGTATTAAACTTATTAATAAACATTTAACCCAACCGCTGGGTTTGTCCATATTTAACTCAACTTGGGTTATTTTTAACCCAGCATTTTTAGAGTATAAAAATGAATTTTCAACCTATTTTGGGTTCATTTTAAGTGAGAAAAATAGTAATTTTTAAACAATAGTTAAAACTGCCTTTTTTTAGAGTGTAGAATGCTTGTTCAGCGTTATCTGATCTTTAATAATGTTGTCAAAACGTTGGCACAAAAACATTATTTATACATTGTTCATTAACTTTTTTTTCTGAAACGTTTTAGTTGGACATTTTACTAATTGTTTCAGAATGTTCAAAGAACATTCAAAAGTAACGTTCCCAATGTTTGCAGAATTATAAAATGGAATGTTCCCTTAACATTTGTATAACCAAGAAAAAACATTTCAAAACATTTAAAAAACTGGACATTTTGAACGTTCAGTGAACATTCAGTAAAAAAAAATTGCAAAATGTTTTTAGATTTTTTTGTTGTTGTTGTTAGCTGGGAACTAATAAAATGCACACATTGAATGCAATTTATGCATTTAGATTTGCGACATTTACAAATGCATAAAAATCTAATAAAATATTAATGTGCTTTTTCGATCAATAAAACCAACATGATTGCATTGTCTATATTTACACCGACTTGACGTATTTAGTGATAAAATATGGCTGGCTAATATTTCCACTGAGACTCATATTTCCTCTTTATTAGGAAATATAATCCTTTAGTCCTTTAGAAACACATTTGTGACCCTGATTCAGCAGTCTGACACATACAGAGCAATAGCAACTCTGTTATTATTAAACCTGTGCTTCATGCTGAAGATGGCAATAAGCACTACAGGGTAAATCATCCACGTTCAGAAAGCTTCAGATTCATGGAATTGATGTCCTCGGTTCATATGTTGCTGGTGGTCAGCAAGATGATGATATTCCAAGCTGTTCAGCCATTTTATGTAAACTGGTGCTGCTTTCCAAACCTGGATAAGAACTAGAATTTTAAAACAAGACAAGATAGAGAGAAGCTGTCATCAAAGTTAAAACATATGTTGAAAGATTTCTTCCTTGCTGCAGTAAGGTTTCCTGAAAGAGCGGAAAGAAGAGAATTCATAGTCTAAACATTCTCTTAGGATGAAAAAGATGATAGATGCATATTCATCTTTAAAACTATAACATAAATCATTCTTCAATGCAGTTCAAGGGTCATACAGTCCGGAGCTCAGTGCATCCTTCATTTACACGATTGCTTACAGATCAATAAGATTTTGCACATTAACAGACTTCAAATACACTAATAACATATTTTAAAAAAGAGAGAAAGAAAATATTCCTTATATAACAAGTAAAATAGCACATGACCTTTTACAAATGACTTCTGCATGAGCTTTTCTTCCTCTCATGTAAATATAAGATTGACAAGGGGGTGTGTTGAGTCCAAATAGACTTAGGGATCATCTCAAAAGATTGAATCTTCTCACACAAAAGCATTTCTACAAATCTGTTGAAGATATATATTATGTATATTATATTTATTTTATTGAAACTGCATGCATATTTTAGTGTGATAAACAAATGTATTATAAATGTAAACCTAATGTATTAAATATGCACATAAAGATATGTGACAACATAGCGTACTACTGCATAAAATATTTATTTTTAAATAATGCATACTGTTTCACATAATATTAAGTATTAAAAGCCAGTATTCAGTGGATAAGTGGAATACTGGAATATGACCAACTTTACAAAAAATGTTGAAATGTTACATTGTTTATAACAGACAACTCCAAATATTTCTGGAACTAAAAAGTCTCCACCAACCTGATCTGCCTCAGACTTGCCCACAGATCAGAAGTTGCATGATATTAACACTGCATGAACTCTAAAAACACACGTAGCTTCAGCTTTCTGTCCTTTGTGGCTTTCCATAGCTCAGAGTTTTATTTTATTAGCTCAACAGTTGTTTAGCAATTAGCAGTCTGTTAAAAAGTGCTTATGAGAAAACATCAACACAGTTTCCTCTGATTTATTTGATAATGTCTGCAGATTGGAACTCTAAATTAAGGTAGGCAATTTTTTATAAACACTTTTTGTTATTCTGGTTGAAACTCTCTTCACATCTTGATAGCAAATAATAATAGAAGTGGTCTAATAAAACATCATGTCTAGAATTTTATGAATTTTTTGAATGAAAGATCAAAAGGATAACCAGTGCAGATTTATTTTCACAGCCGCCTTTGCTCATATTTACTAAGGGTGCCAATACTAGTGGAGGGCACTATATTCTTGGATGTCATATTTGCTGGACATTGAAACATGCTGAAAGTGCATAGCACCACCAATTTTGGTTGGACCTTATTGAGACTTTATCAGACCTCTTGAAATCTTGAGATATACTGGTTATACCTCTAAACAATGATTCCCCCTTCCTTTCTCTCTCTCTCTCTCCTATTTCTTTTTCTTATCTCTGTATCTTATGAATATGGGCGGGTCTTGGGCTCTGATGTAAATAGTTATAAATCTAAAATGTTTAAGAAATAAAGAATAAAAAAAAACTATCAACACAGAAATTAATCTGCAGCAGTCAGGTGATATAAGAAAGAGCTCTCTAAGTTGTTTACATACTTTGAGACATGAGGTAATTAACGCCATCTCTCGTCTTGTGACACTTTGCAGACTCTGCTCATGTGTTTTTAAGGAGGCGTGGCTTTAGAGAGCGCACCGAAGAGAGGGTGGAATCTTACACCATGTCCTAACCAGAATCAATGCGATAAGATTCCAACGATGAGCAATTTGACTGTCCACACTAGACGCGACGCGACAATGAGAAGCGATAAAATCAATCAAAAACCACAGCCAATCAGCAGAGAGTGTGGGTGGGCTCTCTCTGCAAGAGCACAGCAGACACAATGAAATGGACAAGTAGTACATAGTAAAATTCATAAATATTACACAATTTAAACATTATTTAAAGTACATACGGAGTGACTGAACCAATATTTGTCATAGAATACACTTGTTTGTTCGTATTGAGTTGACAGTTTGAACGTTCTTGTGCCCATTTATTTATTTTCAAGATCTGAGGTGAATTAGCCAGTGTTGTTTTCATTACAGCTAAAAAGCTGGGAACACAGAATGATATTCAAACAGACATTAGACGCTTTAAATAAAGCACATAAACAGTATCTGATATTATCATTGCCATTCTTTGTGTTGCTGTTCCAGCCGTGACGTCGCGGAGAAATAGAAACCGTTTCTAAAATAGAATATTCGTGTGTCACCATTGCGAATGGTTAGGACAAAAACTCAGATTAACATGGAAAAGATACCTTTTATCGCTTGTCGTGGCATCGCGTCGCGTCTGGTTAGGACACTGTGTTATGCTGTCAAAGCTAGTTTGCTAATGCTAAATTAGCCTACCCTACCTTTAATAGTATTAAGAGCAAGTATTCAGTGGATAAGTGGATATATTTAAAGCTTAGCTCAGACATTTGTGGATATACAACCATTATTTGATGAAATACTGTAATAGCCAACCACATCGTTTAGCCTATGGGACAACAACAAAATTTCTGGAACTAAAAAGTTCCAGAAAAGGTTGCATGATATCAACATTTATTTTATATGATTTATTTTCTTTATTATTTTCGTAGCAAAAATGACCAAGAATGAAAAGGACAATACTTTCAGTATGGCCGATTTTACACGTTTTAGTCAGAGTAGAGAAACTGTTGACAGTCCCTAACTGTAGCATTAGGATCGTGTGTTAGAGCCGAGTGGATTCACTCTCTGCCTGTGGAGTGAAGAGGCTGTAGTACGCGGGATATCTTACATTTACACTCTTGTTTACTGACGGCGATGAAACTTCAGTTTTAATCTCTGGAAATAAAACGTCCAGTATGACGGTGGATTTTGAAGACTGCATCAAAGATTCACCCCGTTTTCGGTAGGCTGAAATACCTGTTTTCCACTGAAGCGTTTGCCTTGAGAGGTTTTGGGTGATATTATGCTTAAATAATGTCATGTTGAGAATAGGTTTTGTTTATTTCCATTTGCAAGTCTTCAGTTATCTCTTATTCTGTTGTTTACTCAATGAATGTATTATGATCTGATTTGATCAGTCAGTTCAGTGCCATGAGATAAACAGTATGAATGAAGCAGTTTTTATTTGGTGAATCTGAATAATTTATGTAATTTGAATAGAATATTATTTACCATGCAGTACATTTTGAAAACTTGGATTATGAACGTATAGTGCTTAGAAATCTGAAAGGTCGCAGGTTTGAGTGCTTTATGAACTATCACCACTGTGCTTTTAATCAAAATTTTCATAATTTACTATTTTGTTGCTAAAAAGATGTATGATGTTTTTTTTTTTTTCCCTTGTCAAACACAAAATCACTTGCAGGCTGCTCTTTTCCATGCAGTTAAAATGAATGGTGACTGCAGTTTCCAAGCTGCAAAAAGGGAAAAATCACTACCAAAGTAGTTCATATGACTTGCACACTGTTAAGTATGCTGAAGAATAAGGAATAGACTAAAATTAAGTCCTTATTAATTTAAAAAAGCCTTCTGTCTTGCCCTCAACTCTTATTTACATTATACCTGAGCAACATGAGGGTATGCCAGATCTTTTTTTTTTCTTTTTCTTTTTTTTTTCTTTTTAAAGGAGAGCTTTAAGTAACTTGTAAAGAAATTTCTTCTAAATGAGTAATTAGTCTGCAGTTTGTTGCTTGAGTCATTGATTACCCGTGAGAACTGACCATCAGACATTGACTGCATTAGTAATCTGGTGGTGCTGAACAGTTGAACACTGTCTTAATGACCAATTTAACGGTCAAGATTTACACTAGTAACACCAAATCTGTTCATCGACAGATTGAGGTGATGATTGTAATTTACTCCACGTTAACTGACTGTGAGAGGGATGTTTGGCCAGCTATCCAATGCCCAGCAGTCATTGATTTTCCATGATTCATTCAGCATGGCTCATATCCCGTGCACTAATGTCCTGATGTTCCTCTTTAGGGCTCAGACTATTTTTTTGGCTGCATACATAGGCACTTGAGGCTGAATCATGCAGCGCATGTCTTGATAGTTCTTTCTTTGTGTTTCATTGAGTTAATTTTCAAAATAATGCCTCTTTGTCTTTGCTTTAAAGATGAAGTGAAATTTCTATGCCAGTAGCATCTAGGGATGGCTTATGATGCCAGTTGTCCAGAGATTAGTTGACTAGTTTATTTGTGACCCTGGACCACAAAACCAGTCATAAGTCGCACAGGTATATTTGTAGCAATAGCTAACAATACATTGTGTGTGTACAAAATTATCGATTTTTCTTTTATGCCAAAAAAGTTAAGTAAAGAATAAGATCATGTTCCATGAAGATATTTTTGTAATTTTCCTACCATAAATATATCAAAAATGTATTTTTGTGAGTGAATATGCATTGCTAAGGACTTCATTTGGACAACTTTAAAGGCAGTTTTCTCAATATTGCTCAAGGAACATTTATTATTATCAATGTTGAAAATGCTGGAAACCGTGATACATTTTTCCAAAGAAAAGCATTTATTTGAAACATATTTTTTGGTAACAATTTAATGTGTCCATGTTGGTTGTCGTGAAGCACATAGGGTAAAACAGTATCATTTAACGCAAAGCTTGTACTGTGTAAGTGTAAATGGCTGAGAAAATTCCTTCCCATCCGATGGCTCTCTTGACAATATACTCCAAGAGGAAGGAGGTACGGTGGTTCGAACGTTATGATGGAACATGGGATCTAAAGAATTCCGAATGTCCCACGCACCGACTCTAGCTGTGACTGTGGTAAGCACCGAGATCCAGAGGTTAGACAAATAAACCAGCATTCCTTTACACCCACATCCCCTCCTCAGCACCAGCTCCGATTACTCCCCACGTGAGCGTGTGTGTGAGTCAATGTGTCGGAGTGAGTGAGTGTGTGTGTGTGTGTGAGCAGGCGGCATAATCCCTGCTCCAAATCAAAGACTTCCAGACTGGGAAGCAGCACCTTAATGGATGCCATCTGGCTGTGTGAGTCAGTTCTCTTCAATCTCTTGAGGGATTTACAGGAACTTTCTAATGTTTATGAAGAAACTAGATTGTTAAATCTTCCTCTTTTCAAGAAACCATGCAATTTGAGGTATCATTTATGTCTGTAGCACAAACGTGCGTTAATACTTTGGGTAAGGGAACCAAAAAAGCAATTGGGACACAAACAGTAACTTTGAGGGTGGTCGATTATTTTATGATAATAATTTTTATTTAAATTATTAAAATTTTTTTTAAGAATTTTCAGTAATTTTCTAGGCACAATTTATTGAGGTTCGTCTTACATTGTAATTTGCTGGCACTAGCACAGTAACTAAATGTCAATTATCTAAAACATTCAAACAAAATGGCAACTTTTTCTACTACTTTTGAATGTATAATAAAAGTAATCTGTAAAGACTTGACATGCTTGTAGTGGTCCGTAAGATTATTTAATATTTTGCCTCTTCTGCTCACCATTGCTGCATTTATTTGATCAAAAATACAGTAACATTATTAAAGATATTATTACAATTTAAAATAACTGTTTTCTAGTTTAAAGGTGCCGTAGAACATCTTTTTAAAAGATGTAATATAAGTCTAAGGTGTCCCCTGAATGTGTCTGTGAAGTTTCAGCTCAAAATACCCCATAGATTTTTTTTTATTCAATTTTTTAACTGCCTATTTTGGGGCATCATTAAATATAAGCCAATTTAGGCTGCGGCCCCTTTAAATTCTCCTGCTCCCCGCCCACAGAGCTCGCGCTTGCTTTAACCCTCAAAATGGATCTTTACAAAGTTTTCGTCATGCAGCATGTCTAATGGCGTAAGTATGGTATTTATTTGGATGTTTACATTTGATTCTGAATGAGTTTGATAGTGCTCCGTGGCTAAAGCTAACATTACACACTGTTGGAGAGATTTATAAAGAATGAAGTTGTGTTTATGAATTATACAGACTGCAAGTGTTTAAAAATGAAAATAGTGACGGCTCTTGTCTCCGTGAATACAGTAAGAAACGATGGTAACTTTAACCACATTTAACAGTACATTAGCAACATGCTAACGAAACATTTAGAAAGACAATTTACAAATATCACTAAAAATATCATGTAATCATGGATCATGTCAGTTATTATTGCTCCATCTGCCATTTTTCGCTATTGTTCTTGCTTGCTTACCTAGTCTGATGATTCAGCTGTGCACATCCAGACGTTAATACTGGCTGCCCTTGTGTAATGGCTTGAACATGAGCTGGCATATGCAAATATTGGGGGCGTACATATTAATGATCCCGACTGTTGCGTAACAGTCGGTGTTATGTTGAGATTCGCCTGTTCGTCGGAGGTCTTTTAAACAAGTGAGATTTATATAAGAAGGAGGAAACAATGGAGTTTGAGACTCACTATATGTCATTAAATTCAATTTTTAATTCTAGGGCACCTTTAATATATAGTAAAATGTAATTTATTCCTGTGATCAAAGCTGAATTTTCAGCATCATTATCCTTCAGAAATCATTCCAATATGCTGATTTGCTGCTCTTACTGACTCCAAAACTTTGACCTGTAGTGCATGTACTTTTACTAAAACCCAAAACTTTTGTTTTGGCTTATTTAGCACCCCAGACACAACCACTGTAATGGCTCTTCAATGGAGGTAAAAGCTGTTATGTAAGATCTCAGGAAGTTTCTGGGGTTTTTCTTCATTTAAAACATTTCATACAATCTACTTCCTTCACTTGTTGGTTGCATGCTGTGCATTACCTCCGCATGGCTAGTTTCACACACTGACTCTTCACACGGTGTTCTTGCATCCTTTACAGTTATCCATCTCTGCAATTCTATCCCTGCCAATCTCTGGCAACCCTCAAAGACCTTGTGGCTTGGACTCAGACCCGTCCAGTCACTCTTTGATGGTAGTTTGAAAGGTCAAGGCCACAAAAGTAGCAGTAGGTTTTGCAAATTGTAGAATGCTGCATTTTCTTTGGTATCAGATCAGGTTATCTTTATTGTGTGTGTACAATTTTCCGAATTCGGCTATAGCGCTAATAGATATGGAGCATTGAGCAGATTGTAGCCACCTGACCAAATATTATTCACCATTCCTGACTCAAGTCTGCTGTGTCACCTTTCTTTCCAACCCCCGCTGCGAGCGGACCGATGCATTCCAGCGCCTGGCCAGAAGTTACTAATTTCATTACATCTCCAGAACTTTCAGTATCTCCAGTTTCAATTGAAGCCTTTCTTTACTGCCTGAGGAAACGCAGGGCTTATATGAGCCGGTGTTGTTTGGGTGCTAAGTTGGATGATTTAATCAATAAAGCACCTTACGCAATGACTCGGATGCTTTTTATAGAGAAGCTCCATCCTGTGATGCTTGTTAAGTTATTTTAATGTTTCACTGAGTGCAATGCAGGCTTTTTCCTACCTCAAATTATTATGAGAGGTCACTGCGGCCAAACAAATTTGTCCATGACCACTGAAACTGTCACGGGACTGCATTTAGCAATCAATGATCAAATAAGAGCTTTTATTCTAATTCTTATAAAAATATAATATAATACTGACATAAAGTAAGAGTTTTTTTTGTCTCTTATCATCATCAAGGCTTATTTCTTTTATTTTATTTGAATGTAGACAGAATCGTATAGAATTCAAATATCAGCCATAACATGAATTTTAATGTCATTACATCTCTATCAAAAACAGATCCTTTTAAAGTTCCAGGAAACTTCAGTCCTTGTGACTTTGAGTGTTATTGACTGAGTCTTGAATGGACCTGCTGTTTATATGTATGGGGCATATTGTGGAAAGGGGCACAGCCTCGTCCTGTTGCTGTGACCCGCGGCATAAGTTCAGTTTATGATTCACATGTGTCGTCTCCAGCTTGTTGCAGAATGTTCTCATTGTCCATGATGCCCCTCTGTCACACTGGCTTCTTTCACTGAGACGGATCAATTGGGTCAACATGATTGGAGTCCAACAGCTGGTTGATGTATGGCGGCTTCTCATGATCATGTGAGAACTGTAAGACCCTGTCAGACCAGGGGAGGACTTTTTGGACATGTGTACAGATTTAATTTAACCACTTGGTCAGCTGAGTTTTGCTTGATTTTGAATTTACAAAAACCAAAAAACATAGTATTTTTTTGGACCCAGAATGCAAACTTGAATGCATTGTACCATCTTACTGTACAATTTTAATGAGCATTCTTCAAAGACTATTACAACTGTTGAGATGATATGAGTTAAACTGTTTGTTTATAGCTTGCTAACTTGAATTTACTCTGTCAGCAAGGTTTTCTTCCGTTGGTCTGTCGCTTCTACAGTATCATACTGAACTGACCGACAGCTTCAGTGACTATATAAGGAATGGTCTTTACTTGCTTTCTGTGTAATTCAGTCGCAATTTGGAAAAATAGATTTTTTGACTTTTCCTACTTTATAATTCAGTACAAAAAGTGCCAGACTTTGATAAAAATTGATTTATTGATGATTTGATATTTTATAATAGAGATTTCATAATGTCTAAATAGAAATTTTTGATTTTCTATTTAGACATTATGAGCAAAACATGTGAAAAAAAAAAAAAATTGTGAGTGGAAATAGCCAATAAGTGCTCCTCTTCCGCCACCTACTGGTTATAGTGGTGATTTCATGTCTTTTTTATTTTTAAATAAAAGTGTTTGTTTGCCACCAAGTGTTAGTTTTCCTACATCTTGAAACTTTTAGGGGCAGTTTCACGTCACTATTTTTAACTAAATATGGAAAACTTTTTATGCGTTTTGGCCATTCATTTACACGACAACAGCGTTTTGGTGGCCTGAAAATACAAACTTTTGAAAAACGGGATTCAAAGTGCAAATTTGATCCTCTCGGGCATCCTGGGCATCATGCAACCTCTTTGAATGGGGAAACATCAGATTCTCCAAAACTGTTTGCCAACCTTACAATTAAATTTCATATTTGAAATCACCAATGAAATCTAACAACAACCGGCTCATAAATTTAGTTTCTAAACGCTCAAATCATGACAAAAAAAACTGTATTTTTCAGGCTGGATCAAGCTAATGCGCATGCGCAGACGTAAATTCGCACGCGTCTGACTGTTTCTATAGAAACCGGTGATTCTAACGGCCGCTGAAGTGACGTGATGACTTTACCAGTCGGCGATTGGCTCTCATTTAGAAGGCGGGACTTATTCCGCCATATTGCGCGTTACACTTTCTCCCATTCAAAACAATACGAGTGACACATCTTGTGTTATTCTATAGTCTTTGGTATTACTTAGTATTTCTTGTGTACTCGCCAACTACTGGCATCGCTAAGTGACATCGCCAACTACTGGCCTGGCAGCAGAAAACAGCATTTTTAATCATTCTCGTCGATCCGTTTTTATCTGTAAGTGAAAAACTTTTCCGTTTTTAGTACATCATTGATGTGTAAATGTACCCTTACTTTTACAAATGGGGACGATCACTGAAGGATGAACAGATAATGTTTTGGTTATAACATTAAAATTAACATTTAAATCAGATATTATTTAGAGCTTTGAAGTGCTAAAAAAGGACTTGAAAGTCCTCAAAGTCTCTCAAAAGGTTGCACGAATCCTGAAATGACTGTTTCATATTCTATTAGTATTTCTGCCACAATACCATGTTTAAAAACCATTGAAAACAGTTTTGCTTAAATCTTAACAAACAGCAATACAGTGACCGATATAAGAGTCTAAGCTATCTTGTCTAAAGAGAAAGTGCACCAAAAGTGCACTCAAAAGGTCTATTTTGTCAATGTCAATGGAATGTAGTGATGCCTAATGTTAATTTAGCCATCACAACTTTAGAATGTATCAAATCCATTATGGTCTTGATATCCTGATATTTTGAGCATTTTGTAAATACAACATGCATTATGATTTATATTCTAGAATGTGACTGTACTTATGTACTTATGAGTACAATAATTGTTGTTTTGTGACTTTGTCCTTATTTGTAAGGTCATTTATTCATTGTGCTTGCCTTGTTGACTTGTTGTTTAGGTCCAGTTTTAGACAATGACCTCATTCATCTGTGATTACAGATCATTTTAACCCTGCTTTAGAGTTATTTTGAGCAGATTAAATGTTGTCTACAGGTGTCTTAGATAACTGTTGCATATCCTAAGACTTAAAACAGACTGTAATTGGTGTCAGAAGAATATATCTGCCTGACCAGAGATGGGGAATGGATTGCTTTTATCTATTTAACCTTTGAATAAGCCACTTTAAAAGTACACTAGACCATTAACCAATAATTTAATGCATGTTGCACAGAAAAAGAGCAAACCGTTTGTCTGGACTTTTCCAGCATGTCCTCAGAGAGATGGTTGTTCGGTATGGTTTGGTTGTTTTTGAAGTTGTTCCTGAAGAGTTGCTGTTGCTTTGAGCTGGAAGGGATTTCTGCAACATGCTCTTATTTCTTCTGCTCTACTTCATATTGACCTCCTTCCTTCTGTTTTGAATGTGTGCCAGCAGGGCCCGACTTCTTCCTTACCTCGACAGACCCTCACGATCACAAGCCAGATGGGTTCAGGCACCCCTCCCATAATTGGGCTACAAACCTCTGTGCTGCACGACTGCGGCCCCTGAAGCAATGTGGTGGAAACAGGTTTCCTGACGGATTAGAGGTCGCATACAAGATCTCAGCATGATGATAATATAGATGAGAATATCTAGGCCAATTAAAATCATAAGAGTGCATAGTGAGTGCACAGTTTTGATTTTAAATCAATGTGCATTGCCCCCTTTAGCTCTGTGTGTATATAGAGCTAATTAGTCGGCTGGCACTTAAAAGACAAATTGTCTAGTTTCCAGAGTCAGACTAGCTTTGAAGGCCGGCCTGTTAATTTAATCATCCTATTTCTACATTATTAAAGAAGACGCTGTAAGCTTCTATCGATCTTGCTAAGGGTGTCACTGATTTGTCCTGCCTTGTGGGACGACGGCCTCAATGTGAAAACAACAGGGATTAGGTCAGCAGTTTGAACGTTTCTGCTAATCATGGATTAGCCCACATTCCCTCCTGAACATGGTCCCGGGACATCAAGGTGTACGGACAGCTGCTTGACCACCTCTGCTTGATCCAACTGCTCCAGAGCAGACGAAAATTATGAAATGGCTCATTAGCCGAATCAAATTACTTTGGATGTTAAATTATACATATCTTTGCAAATCTAAAATATAATGAAATTATTAACAGAGTTTACGTGTGAATTGATTGATAAGAATTTATGAATGCCATCCTAGGTGTATATGACTTTCTTCTTTCTGATGAACACAATCTGAGTTATATTAAAGGTGCCGTAGAACATCTTTTTAAAAGATGTAATATAAGTCTAAGGTGTCCCCTGAATATGTCTGTGAAGTTTCAGCTCAAAATACCCCATAGATTTTTTTTAATTCATTTTTTTAATTGCCTATTTTGGGGCATCATTAAATATGCACAGATTCAGGCTGCGGCCCCTTTAAATCTCGTGTTCCCCTCCAGCAAATCAAGAACCAATAGGAGCGCAGAACCTGATGATGCAGTTAGTGAGACAACAACAAACCACCACTTGCTCCACACACACTTGCTCCATTTTTCTTGTCAAGACAAGCCATGATCAAAATTAACTTCAGAGTTTGTTTTTGTTCACTCGCCACCATTTCAATCCTGCATGTAAAAGCAGATCACAGTCACTGGACGTGTCATGGATTGATGATGTGACGAGTCCATTTTTAATGCGTCTTGACTGCCGTACAGTCTGACATGAATGACAACTGAGATCAGTGTGACATGGCTTACAGCGGGGATCATGTTCATACAATCTGACAAGCAACAGTCGTAAAGGACTACTATAAATCGTACAGTGTGCATTTGCTCTGTCATGAGAACCAGCACCATTTTGGTGCAAAAGGGGTAATACAGACTTGAGGATGGGCTTTTTGACCAGTAAGCAAGCATCCTGAACACTCGAGCAACAGCTAAAAATCACTCAGAAGTCAGAACACCTTAGTAATCATAAAGCAACTGTAGCTTTTTTCCTGCTGTGGTAAACTCCTTGAGTGCCGACCGCATTCCTTCCTTTCAGAGCCAGATCTTTTCTCTTCAAGGAATGGGATGAGCCTGTAGTTCTTTGATTAGTTAGGATTTCTTAGCCAGGCTCCCTTCCAAGCAATGCAGGACAGCCGTCGGAGGATTCCTTCCACGTGATGATAGGACTGTATGAAAGAAACCAGTCCCAAGATGAGCAGTTGACTTCAGAGGAAGAGTAATCTGCAGAGGATTGTGGGGGAGTGTGCTTAGTTTTATGGCTCGGGATCTGAGCGAGAGACCATGAGATTCCAGTTCTCATCATTGATTTGGAAGAATTTCAATATTTTGAAGTGTAAATGGGTGATTCTCCAACTACAGGCACTTTTGTTCTCACCACAGTGTCATCTCAAATCTTCTATTGTATTTAACAGCATATTGTGTTCAATGTTATTTATATACAGTACCTATACTGTAGTATTTATTAATATTTTAAATTTGCTTTTATTTTTATGTTTTCAGTTTTCATTTTAATTTTAGTTTAGGTTTTCGTGATTTTATTTGCTTTTGTTTTTGTTTTTTTCTATTTGGCTGTGTTTATTTCAGTTTTAGTTATTTTAGTACTTAGACAAAAAAAATTGAAATAATTTTACCTAACATAAATGAGTTTAAGTTCTTTTTCATCTACTGATTTGTAATAGTTTTAGTTTTAGTTAACAATATCAACACTGATTGCGGCGGAAATTATTTAAAAAATAAAAAAATGTTGTAAATAAAATGGATAATTGATTGGAAATGATGCAGAATGAAATATTTTTACCTTCATTTTGTTTTGGTGAATGTTTGGTGTGCATATCCTATTGAAATCCGATCAGATTTAGCAAGTGTGAATGGCAAAAAATCACACCAAATTAGATTTTTTCAAGCTACATTCATTTGTGTTGGTTTGAAATTCTATTCAAATCTCATTTCTGGAAATCACTTTCAGTCTATTCAGATTTCGCGTGGTTTATGTGACTTTCTCACGCCACGTAAAATGTAAACGTTAGACGTTGTTAAAGGAAACACCGAAAGTCACAGCAGAAAGAGGTTGTGTTGTTGCAAAGTGCCAGACGAGCGGAAAATGACAATATAACAGAGAAACCGGTATTGAGATGTGTTTTGGTCGATTGGATCACAAGTAGGTGAGGGATACACATTCCTGTTTACATCTGGTAAATTTTGTCCACTTTCAACCACTTCTGTCCTGATTTCTTTGTGTGGAGGGTCTGTGGGTGGGTAAATGTATGGTTTTTTCAGATCTTTCTATCTAATGGACAAAATAAGTTCAAGTAAATCAAGAATGATGAGAGAACATTGTGCTTTGTATGTTCTACATCGTCAAACTAAACTAGGGTCTTCAGTCGACAAAGTTTAAAGGTGCCCTAGAATCGAAAATTGAATTTACCTCGGCATAGTTGAATAACAAGAGTTCAGTACATGGAAAAGACATACATTGAGTCTCAAACTCCATTGTTTCCTCCTTCTTATATAAATCTCATTTGTTTAAAAGACCTCCGAAAAACAGGCGAATCTCAACATAACACCGACTGTTACGTAACAGTTGGGATCATTAATATGTACGCCCCCAATATTTGCATATGCCAGCCCATGTTCAAGCCATTACACAAGGGCAACCAGTATTAACATCTGGATCTGTGCACAGCTGAATCATCAGACTAGGTAAGCAAGCAAGGACAATAGCGAAAAATGGCAGATGGAGCAATAATAACTGACATGATCCATGATATGATGTTTTTTTGTAGTGATATTTGTAAATGGTCTTTCTAAATGTTTCGTTAGCATGTTGCTAATGTACTGTTAAATGTGGTTAAAGTTACCATCGTTTATTACTGTATTCACGAAGACAAGAGCCGTCGCTATTTTCATTATTAAACACTTGCAGTCTGTATAATTCATAAACACAACTTCATTCTTTATAAATCTCTCCAACAGTGTAGCATTAGCCGTTAGCCACGAAGCACAGCCTCAAACTCATTCAGAATCAAATGTAAACATCCAAATAAATACCATACTTGCGCGATTAGACATGCTGCATGACGAACACTTTGTAAAGATCCATTTTGAGGGTTATATTAGCTGTGTGAACTTTGTTTATGCTGGTTAAGGCAAGCGCGAGCTCCAGGGGAGGGGAACACGAGATTTAAAGGGGCCGCAGACTGAATCGGCGCATTTCTAATTATGCCTCAAAATAGGCAGTTAAAAAAATTAATTAAAAAAAATCTATGGGGTATTTTGAGCTGCAACTTCACAGACACATTCAGGGGACACCTTAGACTTCGTTCGATGGCACCTTTTAAATTCCGTCTGGCTAGCGCATTTCCCATAATATTTATGCATTAGGTCAGTAGGCGGAGAGTAGGCGGTCTCTTTAGTAGCTGTTCGAACACATTTGACCGCATGAGCAATCTGGTTGAATGCGTTCTCGACTACCTCTGGAAGTAGTCAAAAGTGGACAAGCTCAAAACATTTTAGACCCCGTTTATACCTGTATTTAGCGTCGTCCACTTGTGATCCGATCGACCAAACCCCTCCATGTTGCTGTTGTTGTTGTTTTTGTTTTTGGTGTATACCTACCAACACAACTTCATTGTCATAAACACCAGTGCACATATTCCAGAAAGCGAAAGAGCGCCATGGGTCACACAAATCGGATCCGAACAGTTGCGATACACAGTGTGGACAGTCAATAAACTCAGATCAGATTCCAAACGGATACACAATCAGATTTGGACTGACAGTGTGAACGTAGCCTAAGACCCCCCTAAGTCAGACTTAACTTCTGAGGCAGGGGTGATGTCATTACAGCCTTTTGTGCGTAGAGCCCTGTGTGAAGCCTGGCAGTTCTTCCTGTCTACAAAAGCTGAATAGCCGCTCCATTCACACACCGCCACACAAAGGCTGTGGCTTCTGAGCGGTTTGCAAATCTACTTTTATGTAACATCCTGGAAGAGTGGCGACCCTAAGAGAGTGCGAACGGATTATTAAGTGAAAGGAAATCTAATAACATGGCCGTATGACTCAGTTTGCTTCCTCTGAGATGTTCTGCTCCTGTTTGGCTAATGATGTAGGTTTGTTTTGTTGAGTCACAACACAATCCTTTGTTGATAGTTGCACATTGCACAGGAAAAGGGGGAAAAAATAGAGTGAGATTGTCTTTGGAGGCTCGGAAACCTGAAACCAAAGTTGAATTAGAATGTACATAATGCGCATCTCAATTGCTCTCAGATTTCTGTTTGTTAAGAGTAAATCTTAAGAGTTTCCCATAAAGCCCCCCTGTTGATCAGTCTTTCTGATGCCATCTCCACAGGAAGAACAACATGAAGCCCTTCATTCAATGGAAGACGTTTCCTTTCGAACTTTAAGCATTTCTTGAAGTACTAGTAAACAACCTCCAATCCCACAAAACACGGGTAAAGCTGTTAAAAACCCCCTAGCGTGACGAGCAGGTGGATGTAATGTTTCTTAATTAGGATTATCGTCATCCACCCACTCCCATCTTTCCCTTCTGCTGGCCCGCACAGGAAGTTCACAGCAGGCAGCATCTCAGCGGGTGGTTATGGTTTTTGTAAATCTCTTATAATTCAGAGTTTATATAAATGGTTACCGTAAAGCTCTCTGTGGATTATTCATGTACTGTAGCTCCCGCGATTTACTGCCATCAGGCATGATGCTGGGAAATGATGTAGGCACTCTTATCTTGTGTATTTAACAAAGTTTGAACATACTTTTGCAACGTGATGTGCAATTCTTATGATTCTTTTCAATGAATCAATTGGTGAATCAGAGTCAGAGGTCTGAATCATGGATGGAATCAACTTGCTTACTGAACCGCAGGGTTTTTTTTATGTCTAACTTGAGCAGAGAATCATTATAGTGTATTTTTTTGAAAGCAAAAATATACATGATTATAAGTAAATAAATACAGAATTAAACTAAATGTCTTTTTGTAATAGAATCAAATGAGGTCAAGAAAGAGACATTAAAAATCTCAAGAGATGTTGCATCCAATTAAAGGGTTAGTTCACCAAAAAATGAAAATTCTGTCATTAATTACTCACCCTCATGTCATTCCACACCCGTAAGACCTTCGTTCATCTTCGGAACACAAATTAAGATATTTTTGATCAAATCCAATGGCTCAGTGAGGCCTGCATTGACAGCAAGATAATGAACACTTTCAATGCCCAGAAAGCTACTAAAGACATATTTAAAACAGTTCATGTGACTACAGTGGTTCAACCTTAATGTTATGAAGTGCTGAGAATACGTTTTGTGCGCCAAAAAACCCACAAAATGGGCGATTTCAAAACACTGCTTCATGAAGCTTTGAAGCTTTATGAATCTTTTGTTTCGAATCAGTGCTTCAGAGCGCCAAAGTCAGTAAACGAGGCTTCGTTACGTCATTAGTGTTTAGAAATTTAAATAGTTCACGTGACTTTGGGAGTTTGATACATGCTCCGAACCACTGAATCGAAACAAAAGATTCATAAAGCTTTGTCACCCTCATGTTTAGGTGTGGTCTAAATGCATAAAAACCCTACTAAGTCTACTGTCTCCTAACAGTGTTAACCAGCCTAGGTCATGTCTTAAGGCAGTATGACATGGTGAACACCTAATTAAACTACATTTGCTGTGCAACTTTTCACAAGTGAATTCATTTTGAAGACAGTCCTTGAATTGTGGATTACAACCAGCTTTAGCTGACTAGTTCTTTACTGATTGATGTACTTTACTCTGTACAGTACAGTAAAGAGGAACTGCTTGGGAGGAAGTCCAGAAAGGGAATCTGGCTTCAACCTGACTTCTTTATTTTATTTATTTCTTCCGTCTGAGTCTTTGTCCTGTGTCTAATGGTTCCTCTTCCGCCGTATGTATGTGTGTGTGTTGTGAATCATGTCCCTGTCTGGTTCTGTTTCTGGGATGTTGCTGACTCACATCTGGAGTTCTTACAGGCATCTGGTTCTGATCGCGCCAAACCCACTCACTTTCTCAGCACGCTCGGGGTCTTTCGCTCTGTGCTGCTCCGTCCTGTCCCTGTGCAGCACAGGAAACGCATGTGGATGATGGTGGCCTACTGGAATATTAACGAAGGTTCGGCAAAGGCAGCAGGGCGTGTGTGTGTGTGTGTGTGTGTGTGTGTGTGTGTGTGATTTATTCACTGCACCCAAAGCTCCATTCAAACTGAGCGAGCCAGGTTTTTCAAAGCCAGTACAATTGCACATTGTGACATACAATTCTTGTGTATAACATGCTTTACAGTCGAATAATACAATGACAATAATCACAGTAGCGCACAACCTTAAGTGTCCTCTTGCTTCAGTAAAATGACGGAATACCAATGTTCAATAGTTGCAAATAGTAAAATAGTTATTTGTTGATAATGATATTGTCACCAAATGTTTTTATCATTTATTTTAAATTTTATCAATCATTTATTTTAACATTTTGTTATTCATTTTTTCACTGTTTTCAAGATTGTTTTGAAATTGTAAGTTGTGTAAATGCCCTAATTTGATCATTTAATCACATAAAGATCATAATAATTTTAAGCAAAACTAATCGTTTTTTGCCTATTATCCCGATTTTGTGGCTAAAAACTCACGTTCTTAAGTACCTTTTAAGAATTTGTAAGAAAACGGATTATTATTTCAAATTTCTTGCACTGTTTGGTTTTTAGAATTTTACATATTTTTGAGATTCACAGCAGGTAATCCAATCATAATCTAGAGTTAGAATTATATATTTTAGAATAGATTTTGCTTTTAATTTTTTATACTGTTTAAAAGTTTGGGGTCGTAAGTTTTTTTTGTTTGTTTTTTTTGAAAAATAGTTTTTGGGAAAAGTCTCTTCTGCTCACCAAGGCAGCATTTACTTGATCAAAAATACAGTAAAACAGTAATATTGTGAAATATTATTGCAATTTAAAATTTTACTGTGATCAAATCTGAATTTTCAGCATCACTACTCCAGTCTTCAGTGTCACATGATCCTTAAATGTTTGTGGAAACATATATATATATATATATATATATATATATATATATATTTTTTTTCAAGATTTTTGATGAATAGAAAGTTCAAAAGAACAGCATTTATTTGAAATAGTAATCTTTTGTAACATTGTAAATGTCATTATAAATGTGTCCTTGCTGCATAAAAAGTACTAATATTTCTTTCAAACAAAGAAAAAAATCGTACTGCCACTAAACTTTTGAATGATAGTGCAAAATGAGCATCTAATTAGCATAGGGTGACCATATTTCTCATGTTGGAATACAGGACGGGTGAGCAAGGGGTGGGCAATATGACCATTTTATTTGTAATATGAGAAATTTTATTTCATGATAATTATTGTTATATGACAAATGCAATAAAGATATACATTTTTCAGATACAGTAGGATTATTTACCATGTATACATTTATTTAAAGGTGCCGAAGAACAAGTTTTTAAAAGATGTAATATAAGTCTAAGGTGTCCCCTGAATGTGTCTTTGAAGTTTCAGCTCAAAATACCCCCTAGTTTTTTTTTTTTATTAATTTTTTTAACTGCCTATTTTGGGGCATCATTATAAATGCGCTGATTCAGGGTGTGCGGCCCCTTTAATTCTCGTGCTCCACGCCCCAAGAGCTCGCGCTTGCCTTAAACAACATAAAAAAAGTTCAAACAGCTAATATAACCCTCAAAATGGATCTTTACAAAGTGTTCATCATGCAACATGTCTAATCGCATGGGCTGGCATATGCAAATATTGGAGTCATACATATTAATGATCCTGACTGTTACGTAACAGTCGGTGTTATGTTGAGATTCGCCTGTTCTTCGGAGGTCTTTTAAACAAATGAGATTTATATAAGAAGGAGGAAACAATGGAGTTTGAGACTCACTGTATGTCATTTCCATGTACTGAACTCTTGTTATTTAACTATGCCGAGGTAAATTCAATTTTTGAATCTAGGGCACCTTTAACATATTTTAATGTTTGATTAACATTAATGACAAACTAAATTTTAATTAGGCTACTGTCCCTTTAAGACCGAATTCATGGATGTAATATACTGACACATATCTGTTTTTCACCCACCTGTTTACGTCCACTTAAGCCATAACCAAAGAGAGAGAGTGCGCTCGAGAAAGAGAGCTTCTGGTGTGTGCCATGAAAGACAACGCATGCAACACAATCAGCTCCCTAGTTCAGTAGTCAGGGCATTGATCAGGAAGTCGGCCACATTTACACGATATACTGATTCACGACCTAGGAAACTAGGGAGCTGATTGAGACGCAGGGTATGTCATTCAGCGCCTGTCCTGCCTTCACTAACGGCAAGTTAATCGATAACTAATTGTGATTGGATGGTAATTTTGTTCTACGATGAATTGGATTGGGCTGTTCTCGCGTAACAGACACTACTACTACTATTCGTTCTATCAGTCATAACAAAATTTTAGGAAAGATGAAATATGGGACAAAACATGATTTTTTTTTGAAGTCGGGACACTAAAAAAAGACCTGAATTACGGGACTGTCCTGGGAAAAACAGGATGTCTAGTCACCCTAAATTAACGGCATCATATAATCAATTACTCCATAAAACCTCAGTTAATGCTCATTAGCGTGCTCCGTGTAATTGTACTGCTTTGCACTGGCTTTCCCTTCACTGCGTCAATGTTACATTGATGGCTTCTGTGTCTCAGGAGAGCCTGCGGTTTGCGTTTACGCTCAATGAGGCATGAGGAAACTTCCTCTTCCTACTGCAGGCCTGTTTGCACACTGAAGCAAGCTCGATTCCCAAAAGACTTGCTGCCACTTCCAAGAGGACTAAATATATACTGGCCACATCCATCAGTGTGGAACAGCTGAGCTGACATTCCTCCGTCATTCCTCCTGTGTTGACGTGTTCTCTGCTTCTGAAAGTATTATGATTGATCTCCTATTGAGCGCACCAGTAGGGTTTTAGATTTAAAAAATGATTTTAATGACACCGTAGAAACCTTTCAAGATGTTGCATTTTACTGAAAATCAATGATTTATAGTTATATATTGTATTAGCAATTTGATTACGTCCTTCGCATGCTTTATGGGATGAGTAGTTCATTTCCTCACAAAACATGTTGAAGTTGATTTTAATCAAAATTTGTGATGTATTAACTTTTTATTAAAGGCACAATATGTAATTTTCACCACTAGAGGTCGCTTATTCCAAACAAAGGCATAGCTTGATGATGCCATAGATGAGCGTGGAATCATTGGGAGTTGTCATCTCCACGGCCGCAGCCGATGGAAAGCAGTCCGACAGACTCGGGCAGAAATCATGTTCATGGATGAGCTAATGTGTTATAGTTTTATTAATGTTACTGTAGTATGAAGAAGGGTGGGCCGTGAGCAGCGGGAGTCCAGTGGAGCTTTTATTATGCTTGTAGGACCCTTTGATTTCCGCGATGCAGAAAATGTGGACGGAATCGCAGAATCCATTCATAAAAACGGAATTTACTATATAACGCAGAATGTCACGGAATTTGTCAAATTTTTGATGAATGAATAAAAAGCAGGTCAGTACACTTCGCACTAAATCGCAATATAGACTAGTGTCTGTGAATATTAAACTGCAAAAAGACTAATTAAAGGTGCCCTAGAATCAAAAATTGAATTTACTCTTGAATAACAAGAGTTCAGTACATGGAAAAGACATACGTTGAGTTTCAAACTCCATTGTTTCCTCCTCCTTATGTAAATCTCATTTGTTTAAAAGACCTCCGGAAAACAGGTCAATCTCAACATAACACCAACTGTTATAGTCGGGATCATTAATATGTACGCCCCCAATATTTGCATATGCCAGCCCGTGTTCAAGGCATTACACAAGGGCAGCCAGTATTAACGTCTGGATCTGTGCACAGCTGAATCATCAGACTAGGTAAGCAAGCAAGAACAATCGCGAAAAATGGCAGATGGAGCAATAATAACTGACATGATCCATGATATCATAATATTTTTAGTGATATTTGTAAATTGTCTTTCTAAATGTTTCGTTAGCATGTTGCTAATGTACTGTTAAATGTGGTTAAAATTACCATTGTTTATTACTGTATTCATGGAGATAAGAGCCGTCACTATTTTCATTTTTAAACACTTGCAGTCTGTATAATTCATAAACACAACTTCATTCTTTATAAATCTCTCCAAACAGTGTAGCATTAGCCCGTTAGCCACAGAGCATATAGCCTCAAACTCATTCAGAATCAAATGTAAACATCCAAATAAATACTATATTCGCAGGAATCGATGCATGCATGCAGCATGCATGACGAACACTTTGTAAAGATCCATTTTGAGGGTTATATTAGCTGTGTGAACTTTGTTTATGCACTGTATAACTGCACTTATAGTCGAAAGCTCGGGAGGGCAGGGAGCGAGAGATTTAAAGGGGCCGCGCAGCCTGAATCGGTGCATAGTTAATGATGCCCCAAAATAGGCAGTTAAAAAAAATTAATAAAAAAAAAATCTATGGGGTATTTTGAGCTGAAACTTTACAGACACATTCAGGGGACACCTTAGACTTATATTACATCTTTTGAAAACACGTTCTACGGCACCTTTAAATATGAATCCTGCATGTTTGTGTGTCTCTGAAGTCACTTCATCAGCAATTTACCGTTCTGTTTGTGAAAATCTATCGTTATACCATAAACGCACAGAAACTCAAAGCTCTTGGCAACCCTTCAAAATAAAAGTTCGATTTAACTTGACAGAAACGTATTACTGTTGTACAGTAGAATTTAGATATGTTTCAATGTAATAATAATACTAAATCTAATAGACTTAAAAATAATAATAATACATTATTAAACTATATTTTTAAGGAACAGTCTCAGTTTTTCTTCCATGTTTTAATTTTAACAGTAAAGCTCTGTTGTGCAGCACTTTGTTTGATTAAAAAAAAGGTTTAATTTCAGGATTAAAAGATAAACTAAATTAATGTTATCCGTTCATTTGATTGCCAGAAAAAATAAAATACGCAACAGAATTTCTGAAAAAACAAAAAATCATAAAAAGAATTCAATTAATTAGACATTCTTTTTGATTATTAAAATTTAATTTAACCATTAAAATCGAGTCTAAAACAAACGGAATCCAGAAAAATAAAAACGGAAAAAACGAAATTTGGAAAAAAATAAAACGGAATTTCATAGGGCCCCATGCTTGTGCTGCAGTCGCCCGCTTTCGCTCTTTTCGTAGCGTATGTGGGGTTTTACATGGTTAAAACAATCATACTAAATACATTCGAGTGTGTTATGTTATGTTGCTCTGTATGTTCGCTCGGTGGCTGCTATGAGAGACTTGATGCACTTTGCAGTAATCTTGATCTATATAAGTAAACCTGGAAATCGAGGGTAGCGTGGATATTGACGTCATTGACAGGCGACGCAACGACACGCTCCGTGTCCTGGTTAAAATTGCTGATTTCTCTGGATTTAAACATTGTTGGAAACATTTGGGATAATGTAAGTACACGAGTCTCCAAAATATATAACTTCGTTCTAGTTGTTTTTGGGGTTTTTTAATCTAAAAATCTTACATATTGTGCCTTTAAATAATTTCCTGAAATGAAATAAATGGAAAAACATACTTCTAGAACTAAGTTGGTGGCGTCCACAATTGTGTTGTATAGGCTGTGATGAATATCAGTGTGTTTAGGATGGACATTATTCAATGTGTAGCTTCCTGTCGCTGTGTCAGGCGAATGTTGGTTTACTTCACAACATCCTGGTCCTGCACCCACAGGATGACAGCATGGTGACGTCAAGAGCTTATTATTTCAGGAAACACCTGGAGGAAGGAGAGATGGGCATAACCTCTGACCCATGACCTCCTTCTGGAGTTGTTTGTGTGTTTATTCTAGACAGTTTGTTGTGTCATTATTTGCTCTTCCTAGAAGTCCTGCGGAAGTTATAGAGCCTCAATCCTTCCACTGATGTACAGTTCTTCCGGCTTTTTTAATAAAAGTGAAATTAATAAAACTGCCAGGATATGGTGATTTTTATGCACAGACAAAAAAGTATTTTGTCCTAAAAATCTTAGCTGGACCCTTTGACTTGAAGTTAAAATTTTATGAGGGGTTTTAGTTTAGGCAGGTGTAAATTGAAGGGAGGTTCGCAGGGTGTTTGCAGTATAAGGACCCTTTGCGTGTGGCCTGCGATTAGTTCACCGCCCCTGAGGAACAGACACTTCAGACGTGAAGCCCAGCAACCGAACAAAGACTGTCACAGTGGGGAGGAAGTGGTATAATTAACCATTTCAGGTCACGTATTTCATTCTCACACAATACTGCCATACATTCTGTTCCCGCTACTGAGTCCCACAACTATAGACAAGTACTCAGTGCACATTCCATACAGAGCATTTCTTAGATTAAGCCTGTCTCATTTTTGTTTTGTTTTTTCTTTACTGTGTTTCATTTCAATTTCAAGAAACTTGGAATATCAGGAATGTAAGATCTTCATGACAGCTAGACATAACACTAGGGGCAAGGACGTTATGTAGTGAAATATCAGACGCAAATAGGTCCAGGAGCGAAGACGGAGGGCAGACAGTGAGTGTTCAGGATGTGAAGCGTCTTGGCTAGCCGGGCTGGTTTATATTAGCTCAGGGTGGTCTATCGTGACTCCAGCGTGCAAAAATGTCTGTGGAGATGCGAAGAGACACACACAGACGCACTCCGCCTGGCTGGGCTGAGACGGGTTGAGGATCACATCACAATATGGGGTTGGGGGACAAAAGAGACTCATTCTAGAGCAGGGGTGTCCTCTGTCCTGCAGAGTTTATCTCCAACCCCAATTAAACACACCTGAATCTGCTAATCAACGTCTTACGCATACTGGAAACTTCCAGGCAGGTGTGTAGACGGAAGTTGGAGATAAACTCTGCAGGACAGTGGCCCTCCAGGACGCCTCTGCTAGAGAAAGAGCTCAATGAAAAAGAGGGAATAAGGATTTATGCTGTCGTTTCTGACCATACCCGAAAAGCGAAAAGAAAAATTGCACATAAAATAATCTCCTGACGCTGCAGTGGTCTTGGCTGTGGTTGATGTGGAGAGATCTTACATTTTTGTGGGCTGCACTTGTAGTTTAGACTGCTCTGGAACAACATACCAGACACGGGGAGTTTTTGTTCCTGGAAGTGAATCCTGTAAAAAGCTGGAGGACACTGTCCAAAAGTTCAGAACTGACTGCGCAGTTAAAACCTTCGCTGTGACTTTTTTGTTCTTCCTCCTTCCTGTTTTTTAGGACTGTAAAAATCCATCACTTTCATCATCCGCTGATGTTGTTTCTCGTCCGTCACATCCGTTAATTACTTAATAGTTTGCTGACATTGCAGGTACCAAAGCGTGTGATTTTAAAAAAATAAACCATGGAAAATGACGCTAATTTGTCCAGATTGTAGCCTGGCTCAGGAAGGATGCTTTGGGTCAGTGCTGGGAGGCCGGCTGGCGTCCGCCTCTCTCAAACTCACGAGACCCGAGCCAGTGGTCTAATGGCCCCGTCCTTCCTCCTCTCAAGCTTAAATCCCAAAGGATTCACCCATAAGCCCCAGCGTTGTCCTGGCCGCTCCCAGGGTTTAGCGCCGATCCCACTAGACCATGACAAAGAATATTTGGAGAACGACTTGTGCTTACAGCCTGTCAAAACTGACAGAGACAGAGTAACAATAAACAGTTTGTTAAAGAAGTAAGATTTTTTCTTTCTTCAGCAAACCAGAATTAAAACTGAAAGCAGTGAAGACCAAATTAAAAGTTTTGCTATTTTTTTTAAATTTGGTTTCTTACAGTTTTCTGGGAAAGACTTCTTTAAGCCTGGTTTCTCCCAAGGTTTTTTTTTCTCCATTTTAACACCTATTTGCCACTTGTTTGCCACCTGATGTCACCTGATGGAGTTTGGGTTCCTTGCCGCTGTCGCCTTTGGCTTGCTTAGTTGGGGACACTTGACATTTGATATTCAATAGTATTCTTGACATTTATTCAACAGTGCTTCTGATCTGCCTGCATTGACACTATTATTTAAGAGCTGCTGTGCAGCCAAATTATGTACCAGTTATCAATGTAAAGCTGCTTTGACACAATCTGCATTGTAAAAAGCGCTATATAAATAAAGGTGACTTGACTTGACTTGACTTGACTTCACTACATCTCATGAATGTTAAAGGTGCAATATGTAAGATTTTTGCAGTAAAATATCCAAAAAGCACTAGGCCAGTGTTATATATTTTGTTCACTTGAGTACTTACAATATCCCAAATGTTTCCAACTATTTATAAATCGTGAAAAAATTGCAATTTTGACCAAGGCTCCGGGACGTGTGAGCAGTCGCGTGTCAATTGCGTCATACCCGCGTTACCCTCGGTTTCCGGCTTTATTTTGTAGAAACCATGGAAACACCAAAGATGCTTTAATATATTACATGTTTTAATATACAAGGGAACAATCGTTTGTTTACGTTTATAGACAGAAAACTAATTATTGTTATATAGCTCAACACGTTTAGTCTTATTGTTTAAATCTAATTTTCTTGATTTTTTTTTTTTTTTTTTTTTTTTTTTTTTTTTTGCGAGTACCATGCTTTACCATGCCTCAGAGAAAAACACTATTTAGCTAACATAGCATAATCAGATGCAGCTTTATTTTTAGTAACAGTAATACAGAATTTTCACCATCATACAATAGGTTTTTTAAATTAATTGCATGCCATTTATCAACACAAGCCATCCAGCATTTAATATGATATTGTAAAATCGATCTATCTTACTGCAGTGTGTAACAGTGTCTCACAGCAGCCGCCGAGCGAACACACAGAGTAACGCTATAACATTTTCAACACACTCAAATGTATCTAATATGATAAACAGCGCTGCGTTACCTCATACTCATGACCGGAAAAGCGCCGACGACTGTGGCATAATAAAAGTCCCGCTGCTCGTGAGGAGTGTGTTGCGCAATCGGTCCAGCGGCCTCGTTCAGCTCCCACAACACTCGGTCCTGCTCTGCTTCATACTACAGTAACGTTAATAATCACATCCATGAACATGATTATTTCCCGAGTCCTATCACGATTATTTCCACAGGCTGTGAGGTGAAGACCACATATCCCAAGATTCCACGCTCAAACTTGGCATCATTAAGCTACGCCTTTGTTTTGAATAGGCCTCTAGTGGCCTCTAACGGACAGAAAATATTACATATTGCACCTTTTAATGTGTAGAGAAAAGCCATAAACTATGGAACATTTAAAGTAATATGAGGAACATTTAAAGTCTGTCATCATTCATTCAGTCTCATATCATTCCAAACTCCATTTGACTTTCATCTGTGGAACACAAAGTTAGATGTTTAGTAGAATGTTCATGTTGCTAATTTCCATACAGTGGAAATGAATGGAGACTAGGGCTGTTAAAGGTCCCGTTTTTCGTGGTTTTTTGAAGCTTTGATTGTGTTTATAGTGTGCAATATAACATGTGTTCATGTTTCGCGTGTAAAAAAACACAGTATTTTTCACATAATTTACTTATCTGTATACTGCTGTTTCCACTGTCATAAAAACGGGCTGATGACTTCCTTGTTCTATGAAGTCCCTCCTTCAGAAATACGTAACGAGTTCTGATTGTGAACTCGTGAAAAGTCACGCCTCTTACCATAACGTGGAGATGCATGCGCTCAGTGTTATTGTAAACATGTCTTTAATTTTACCCTATCAATTTGAGCTGGAATCAGACCCGGTGATTGGACTGCGCGATGAAAATAACAGCGTTTCGACGGCATGGCGACAAACACACTCTACAAACGCAACTCTTGTGTATTCCTGTGGGCGGAGGTTAGTCAAAAAACTGTTTTAGTGACGTCATTAAAGAAGGAAGTAGAGGGATGTAGTCCAAACTGGCCGTTCGATGTAGGCGACTTCTGTTAAATAAAATATCTCGCTTGGCATTGAACTTTGAGCTTTAAAATTTTACAGATTTTATTTATACTCTAACAACAACATTACACACTATCTAAAGTTTGAAACATGGGATCACGAAGAACGGGACCTTTTAAGCTCTGAAAATGACAACAAAGCATCATAAAAGTTCTACATATGACTTGTGTTCTATATTCAAAGTCGTCTGAATTCATATGACAGCTTATTGTTGAGGAACAGGCGTCAAACCAACATCTTGACGTGCCATATTTCATTATGTAAATGTGAATGAGATACAGAGCTACAGTTTATTTTAACAAATAATTTAAACGTCAGTATGTTTTCCATATAATGCTATCATCATTCTATATAACTTTTTACAAGATTATAATATAGTGGACTACTTTTATGGTGCTTTTTTTTTGTATTATCCAACCTTTTTGTAGTTTGAAAATCATGAATTTCATAAGATGACAAATACTTGCATTTTTGGGAGAACTGTTTCTATAAGACAGCAGAGACGTTTTCTTCCAATAGGGAATGTATTTGAAAATTTATGAAACAATAAATGTCTTTTTATGAGTGTATTTTACTCTTAATGGATCTGAACAGGATGGAATGGTCGTTGACACTCGTTTTAGACTATAGTAGTTGTCGGCTGAACTTTTGCTCCTTTCGTGGAGTCGGTTTTATTGTTTTAACCACAGAAATGAAACCTATATATTTTCTTTCTAAGCTCTGAAACACATGTTTGTTTTATATTGACTCAGTAAATCCATTTGACACTATTCCTTTCTCTTTGAAGACTTGAATTTACCATTGTAATATAGGCTGACTGTGTAAGTACTTCTCAGTCTCTGCTGAAGTGTTATTAAAAGGTCTTTTGCGTGTGTGAGCTAAGACCGTCTATGAACATCCCTGTTTATTCTCTAGTCATGATGAGGGATGGCTAGGGCAGCTGCTCTCCCTCCAGGGGTCAGAGGTCAGACTGGAGTCAAAGGGTCACGCTGGGATCTTTGGCTGCATCAAAGCCCATTGGTGGCCTGCAGTTATTGGCCGTTTCAGTGCATTACTTGCATAGCATCCATTGCTTCAGATGGTATTCGCAGTGAAATAGCTAAAATAGCTCAGTGGTTTGTTTTCACATCAGTTATTTTGATATGAACAGAAAGCGCAAAGAATTTATTGCGCAACTTTTTCAGGAGTGTATTTCAGTGTGAGCTGTCTCTCTGTGTTGCATTTTGGTTTCACATTTTATCGAAGTAGAAATGTAAACTTGCTGTGAACAGTACTGCAAATTTCTTTGGTTATCTGAAAATAAGTAAACGGTATCTTAACCAGGCATGACAAATTTTCCAACCAGCTACGAGGTTAATCACAACATTACAAACTTTGATTTGAAGCAAAAAAGTATTTAAGAATTGGACAAAATGACTGTGTACTTAATGGATTTAGTGAGGGGAAAGAACCACAAATCCCATGAAACATTACAAATAATTGAATTAAAAATGGAGAAATATAAAACAATATATATGAAACTATATATTTTACATTTATTGCAATATATATTTACAAATATTGAAGTAGTTTGAGTGTAGGAACACATCGTTTCGCTTCTCTGATTGGTTGAGATTTCTCTGCGGAATCATGGGTAATGTAGTTTTTCACCTGGAAATCCCTTGGTAAACGATTATTTTTTTTTAAAAAAAGTTGAAATGGTGCAGGCTGATGGCTTACAAATTGATTTACAACCTTGTAGCTCACAGTAGGTTTGTCTTTAAATGTTTATAAGTTATTGTTGTTTCCACTATGGAGAAAATGAAAGGGATTTTTACTTATAAATTGCTCGTTATATTTCTCATTTGTAATATGCTTTGGATAAAAGTGTCTGCTAAATGAATACATGTAAAATAGTCTTAAGACAAACTGATTTTTCTGGTCTCTTCCCAGTTGTCCCCTTCGATGAGTTTTCTGCCATTGATTTGGTGGAGTGAATGTCAGGTTGGTTTGTAATTATCTCTGCAGAATATTCCATCTCATCTGTGTCAGGGCTTTATCTCCTGATGCAGATATGCTATGGATGTGGACGTCAGGAAGGAAGTGATTTCACGCCCCTGCTGCTGAGATTCACTCTTTTGTGTCCTTCCTCTCTCATTTCCTTTGGTCATATTAAGACAAAATCAGATTATAATGAAGCTTATGTAGAGCAGAATGTGTCATTTGAGCTACAACTTCTTCTTCTTCTAAGACGTTCCCATTTTTAATCATGCCACACATCTCATATAGACCACAGTATTGGCATTCCCACTGCAAGTCTGGTGTTCAGTGGCTGGGCGACAGGAAGTGACCCTGTGCTTTCTGCCAGTCGTGCTCAGAAGTTGATGCTAGAACATTCCTCCAGTGACGGCTGTGAAGATATCTCGACTTTTTCAGAAAACAGACTGTAAGCTGTGTGGGGTTGTGGGAGTGCTGTCCATCCCAGCTGATTTCAGCTGACCTTTTAGAGCGGAATCATTTAATTTGCTGCAATCTGTAGCTCTGACTTAAGGTCAAGTATTCATTAGACTTTTCTTTCTTGAAGATGACAACCAGTTTTGCACTTTGCAGTAGATTAATTTCACAAAACCTGTCAAGAACATGAAATATGGAGATACGAGGTTCCGCCAGACCGGCTTCTGTATTCAAGTTAAGCGTAGGACGTACAGTGTAAGCTTTTTGAAGAAGGCGGTCTGGTGGAAGCTAGATATTTTGAATGAATGAATGAATGAATGAATGAGGCGTTTATATAGCGCTTTCATATGTACAACTGTACACCCCAAAGCGCTTTACAATCATATCAGGGGTCTCTCCTCATCCACCACCAGTGTGCAGCATCCACTTGGATGATGCGACGGCAGCCACAGTACAACGGCGCCAGTGCGCTCACCACACACCAGCTGTAGGTGGAGAGGAGAGAGAGTGAAAGAGCCAATTCAATGGATAGGGATTATTAGGAGGCCGTGATTGGTAAGGGCCTATGGAGGGAATTTGGCCAGGACACCGGGGTTACACCCCTACTCTTTACGAGAAGTGCCATGGGATTTTTTAACGACCACAGAGAGTCAGGACCTCGGTTTAACGTCTCATCCGAAAGACGGTGCTTGTTACAGTACAGTGTCCCCGTCACTGTACTGGGGTGTTAGGACCCACACAGACCACAGGGTGAGCACCCCCTGCTGGCCTCACTAACACCTCTTCCAGCAGCTACCTGGTTTTCCCAGGAGGTCTCCCATCCAGGTACTAACCAGGCTCAGCCCTGCTTAGCTTTAGTGGGCAACCAGTCTTGGGCTACAGGGTGATATGGCTGCTGGCAGTTAAATATGGATATTTTTTTTACATAAACGCATCATTTTGCTTCAGAAGGGCTTTATTAACCCCCCTGAGCCATGTGGAGTACGTTTATGATGGATGGATGTGGATGGAGACCCTTTCTTCAGCTCATTCTCGTTTGGTAACGCATACTGCCATTATAAAGCTTGGATGCATGAGGATATTTATTAATATAACTCTGATTGTGTTCATCAGAAAGAAGTCATATACACCTAGGTAGGGCTGAACCGATTAGTCGACATTATCGACAATGTTGACATTAAAAAATTGTTGACAAATTTTTTGTTGTTGAATAGTCTTTTGATCTCATATGACCTATTTGAAGGGCCTGCAATAACCCGGTTTGACCAGTGGGGCGCTGTAGTGCAATACTGTAATGCAGCCCTCCCAAGTCGAATCCAATAGAAGAAGACCAAAGACTATAGAATAACACAAGACGTGTCACTCGTATTGTTTTGAATGAGAGAAAGTGTAACGCGCAATATGGCGGAATAAGTCCCGCCTTGTAAATAAGAGCCAATCGCCGACTGGTAAAGTCATCGCGTCACTTCAGCGGCCGTTAGAATCACCGGTTTCTATAGAAACAGTCAGACATTTAGGTCTGCGCATGCGTATTAGCTTGATCCAGCCTGAAAAATACAGTTTTTTTTTGTCATGATTCGAGCGTTTAGAAACTAAATGTATGAGTTGGTTGTTGTTAGATTTCATTGGTGATTTCAAATATGAAATTTAATCGTAAGGTTGGCGAACAGTTTTGGAGAATTTGATGTTTCCCCATTCAAAGATATTGCATGATGCCCAGGATGCCCGAGAGGCGTTTCAAAGATGGCCGCCGAGTGAAATGACTTGTCTTAAAGGGACTTTGAGAAGACACGGTGCTTCGGAGTGCATAGTGCAAACGAAGTCGAACCCATAAAATGTGAGAGTTTAACATGCTGTCATGCAGAGCCACCAACTCTCATTCAAACTCACTGTTCGCCACACGTCCGTTTTCTCACGCAGTGAAAAATACATAGCAGAGCATAGAGGACACAGACAACGCGCCGACAGATAAGACAGATCAGGTTACTTTTGATATTAAAAAAAAGTCTTAACTGTTAAATTCTGTAAATTTTACTACGGGATTCAAACTAGGGATTGGCATTTTTCCAAAATATTATATTCGAATATTTGGGCTCATAAAAAAACGAATATTTGAATATTCGTTTATTTAAATTACGTTAAATGAGAAAGACGTTATTTTTTTACGTTCATCAAGATTTTGTAACCATTTCTGAACAAGCTTACGATTAAACACAAGCTTAAATTATATCTTAAGGTTTTATTTTAGTTCAAAGCATTAAACAATATGTGCAAACAAAAAATATAAAGAACAAAAGCATTTAAGCTCAAGCAGCGCGAACGGGAAAAACACTAATAAAGCAGACAGCGCCAGTTATCGTACAAAACGTAAGGTACATAATACACTCGAGTCAATATATGGTTATCGTGTTTATATTTTTTCACATGTTCATGTTGAGGAAAAACAATATCCACATGCTCGGGTGAGAAAACGAGCTGCAGACGTTGCAGAGACGCAAAGATAACGATAATACATAACGTATGCTAAGCTAAGTTTCTAACAGCAGCACTTTGTTTTCTGTTCGTAAATATATCTCCCTCAATGAAACTTAAAGTAAGCATATGTCTCAAAATCATTTTGCTATCAGATAAGTTATCATCTTGGCTTACTAACTTACAGCTGCGCTTACCTGTCCTGAATGCAGTGATGGACAGCTGTCTTTCCTCATTCGA
The DNA here is from genome assembly GCF_018812025.1 of Megalobrama amblycephala. NCBI lineage: Eukaryota > Metazoa > Chordata > Actinopteri > Cypriniformes > Xenocyprididae > Megalobrama > Megalobrama amblycephala. The sequence goes on along the minus strand of NC_063067.1, from coordinate 8,979,975 downwards.
CGGGTGTTTAGATTTCATGTGCTTTCTCATTATGGTGGTGATATTATGATAACTCAGTTTCATTAATTTATTTGATCAAAAGTAATTCCATTGTGTAAGATCATTTGCATCCAAGTAATTCCAAACTTTGCGAGGCAGGCGACAACATTTTGTGTCGATCAAATTAAACACGCTCCACAGCGCCACCCGGTGCATTTAGTTATAACTGCGAGTTTTAGTGCTTAGGATTTATCATGGATTCACTGCATTTACGGCCAGCAAAGCAACATAGAAAAATTCGAATAGTATTTTTATTTTTTCGAATATTAATTACAGAACGAATATTCGACTATTTGTGCACACCCCTAATTCAAACAATACATGTGGTTTTGGCGCTCTTTAATGTGGAGTGACAGATCACTGTAGCGCCTCGGTTCAAGCGGCACGTGAACCTATTATCTTCCTCTTTGCATGAATGAACATTAAAAAGTATGTTGAAAGATACAGTAGAATTTACTGAAATGAATCCAGCTCTAATGTAATCACTTAATCAGAGTTTCTACTGCAATAAAACAGCTGGCAAACAAATATGTCACAAAATGTTACATTTACCTCAGGAAAGCCATTCAGTGACCATAAACTTGATAGTTAGTAAAAAGAAAAAAAAGAAGAAATCTAGAGAGGAGCTTTTTTTTTTCAGAAAATATTTGCACAATATTACATATTCATATTTTTAATCTTATTAAAAAGTTATTACAATTTCCAGACAGTACTTCATTTTAACAGTATTTTTTAACAAATTCATTAAAAATACACTTTCAAAAGCTGAAGTGATTTCCTAGTTTTAATTATTAGTTAAAGTATAACTTTTAACTAATTGCTAGTGTAATAATCGAACAAAGCATACGGATTATCCAGTATAATAATAGATGATCAGTCGATTAATCATTCTAATAATTGGTAGATTAATCGATTATCAAAATAATCGTTTGTTGCATCCCTACACCTACACCTAAGAGGGTGAGTAAAGCCTGGGGTAATTTTCATTGGAAAGTGAACTAATCCTTTAAAAAATGAAAACGAAGTCTGTTTTAGATATTTAAGATAAGATATATTATATTAAGATATATTAAGATATATTTCATTTGTGACATTATTTTCATGACAATTGAGCACATTTCCCTGTTTTACAGTAATCATCATTGAGAGCATTTTTACTTTTGACATTGTTTGTAATTCTCAGGAAAATGTGCTTAATTGTCATGATAATGTATAATTCTTCATAAAAAAGGATTATATTAGTGTATATAATAATATAAGGACAATATAAGTTCATGCATCTCATAAATCTGTTTTAAAGTAGTTTCCCACACAGTTCAGGTGTGTATGGTATGGAGTTGATTCATTGAAAGAGTTACGATGTTTGTGTTGTCAGGAGAGTCGGTTTCATAACAATCTGATCTCCATCTGCTCTGACCTGTAAGAATGTTGAACCCTGGCCAGTATGTTTTCCTGGACGTCCACATTAACTCCCACACTGCACTGAACACACCCCTGGGTCCTGGACGCATTAGCACCTCAGACTGTCTGGAGATATTTTGTGACATCACCTCTCAGGCGGGAACAGATTTTTGGCGGGAAATCATCTGATAAAGCGTGGACCGCCGTGCTTTCTCACACATGATCCACACAGGCGGGTTTCGGAGCGGCGATTAGGGAATTGTTTGCACGCACACGCCAGCTGGGTTCACTTTGCCCTGCCAGAACACCACTAAACACAGATAACTCATCGTATCTGGCCGTGGTGGCCTCACAGGGTCTGGGATGAGGGTCTGCATGTTGACCCCTCCAAAATCAACACGCTTTCACCCAGAGACGTCTGCGAGCTGACGTCTCCAATGAGCTGGACAACCCTGTCTGCTTTCGGCTCGTCCTCCACACGCCACACACCCATAAAGCAGGCTATAAAGGAAGCCCGCTTGGGTTAAATCTGTCTGTGGCTTTTTGGAGACGTCCCACTCTCGCAAGAGACTAAAACCAGACCTGAATTACAAAACAAACACAGACGCAGTTAGTAATGCAGCTTTGGGGAAGAGAAGTAGCGTCGCTGATAGATGTTTAAGGGGGTAATGTACAGTCATTATCATAAAAATAAACCTTGCCATGAAGTGGACTCTGAGTCTAAAGTGGTTTATTTTGCAATAATGACCGACTTGCTGTACATTATCTTGCTTACTCAATTTGTATACATTTGTATGAACTTGTCTTTGAATTTAATTAAGCAAACTGGCACAGTTTTTAGAAAACTTAATGGCCAAACACAGCGTGCAATGGTTAAAACCATTATGATACCGTATGCAAATTAATTTTAAAGGGGACCTATAATGCCACTTTTCACAAGACGTAATGTAAGTCTCTGGTGTCCCCAGAATGTGTCTGTGAAGTTTCAGCTCAAAATACCCCACAGATCATTTATTATAGCTTGTCAAATTTGCCCCTGTTTGGGTGTGAGCAAAAACACACTGTTTTTGTGTGTGTCCCTTTAAATGCAAATGAGCTGCTGCTCCCGGCAGCTTTCCAGAAGAGGGCGGAGCTTTAACAGCTCAACAACAAAGCTGGAGAATCTCACGCAGTCAAAATTAGGGCCCTATAAAATCCGTTTTATTTTTTCCCAAATTCCGTTTTAATTTTTCTGGATTCCGTTTTTTCCGTTTTATTTATTTTTTGACTCCATTTTAATGGTTAAATTACATTTTAGTAATCAAAAAGCATATCTAATTTATTGAAATAATGAATCTTGTCCAATTTACCAACAATTTAATAAAAGTTTAACAAAAAAATTACATTTTTTCTAGGGCCCTATGTTTTATTCTTTCCCCTCAAATTTTATTTTCTGGATTCCATTTTAATGGTTTAATTCCATTTTAATAATCAAAAAGCATGTCTAATTAATTGAATTCTTAAAAACAACAATATTAATTAATTAATTAATTAAAAAACATATTTTTATGAATTTTTTTTTTCTTCAGAAGTTCTGTTGTGTATTTAATTTTTCTGGCAATCAAATGAACGCATACCATTTAATTTATCTTTTAATCATGAAATTAAACTTTTTTGTCAAACACAATGTGCTGCACAACAGAGCTTTACTGTTAAAATTAAAACATGGAAGAAACACTGAGATTATTGTTTAAAATATATTTTAATAATTTATTATTAAATTAATTTATCTAAATTCTACTGTACAACAGTAATATGTTTCTGTCAAGTTAAATTGAACTTTTATTTTGACGGTTTGCCTAGAGCTTTGAGTTTCTCTGTGTTTATGACGGTAGTTTTCTCAAACGAAGCGGTTAAATGCTGATGAAGTGACTTTCAGAGCAGCTCTGGAGATGAATTTGTGCGTTCATATAGTGAGGCGACAGAGGACGAAAACACCACGAGCGTCACATGTGCTTCAGCGTGCGTGCGAGGCGGTGTGAGGTAAATGAAATTCATTTCAGTCGCACAGGCATGCAGGATTCATGTTTAAATAGTCTTTTTGCGGTTTAATATTCAGTCACTAGTCTATATCGCGATTTAATTTACGTGTACTGACCTGCTTTTAATTCATTCATCAAAAATTTGACAAATTCCGTGACATTCTGCGTTATATAGTAAATTACGTTTTTATGACTTGATTCCGCGATTCCGTGATTGCGGAAATTATAGGGCCCTACAAAATGAGGATTGTCAGTAACAGTGTTCAGCCTTACATTGTTCAAACCGGAGTCGACACTGATGGAGAGACTCAGGAAGAACTTTTAGAATGAAACTGGACGTTTCTGAATGGTTAGTGGATACATTTATGTTAATCTTTTGTGCAAATCCAGCTTTGAATTGACTTTTTGTGAAGCAGTCCGGCATAAAATGACGACATGTCAACAACGCTCTACTACAACAACTCTTCCTCTTCTCTAAAGCAGCCCAAGATGGCCTCAACCCCTTTGTTGTGTGTTCTCGGGGGCGGGGTTTATGTAAATTTTGGGGTTTGTGATGTCACCAACCCAGGAAGAAGCTTGTTGTAGTCCCTACCAGTCGTTTGTTGTTGTCCTTAAAAAGCGATTTCTGTAAAAGAAAATATCTCCCTTTGCATTGAACTTTGAGCATCGTCACTTTGCAGATGTTGTTTATGCTCAAACAGCAACATTACACACTAACTAATGTGCAATCATGGTATTCACATAATATGTCTTTGATTTATTAATACAATTATTCTACACATTGGTCACAACTATGCAATTTTTGCTCTGTTTTTGATCACTGGTCATCAATTCAGCGACATTTCATTCAAAATGTTAAAAAATCTAGTTAAACAAGTCATGCTTTTTATGCTGTTAAAAAGGTGCAATAAAAACCATTGTGATATTCACATAATTTGTCTTTGATTTAATAAAGCACATTTTAATAGTATATTGAAGTGCATTATACTTCAATTAGTCTGCACTCTTGCCACGCTGATGCAAGTTTTACTCAAGGTTTTGGTCAGTGGCTGCATAAATGGAGGCTGCAGGAGAATTAAGGCTTTTACTGAATATAAAAGGTCCAGACGGGGCACTAAGAGGCGTACAGTCTAAGAATAAACACACACACACTTCTCTCTGAATGACTCGCTCAAATACTCTACTTCAAAAGGCCAGTCTCCACTAGAGCACTCAGAGCAATCAATCAATCAATACTCAGCCCAATGATGTCATCATCAGACCCCCACGATGACCTAATCTGGATGGAGACCCTTTTAGCAAATCTGTTTTGCTAAGGGGTCTCAATACATGCAGTCAGTATTACTGTTGCTGTATGACAATGAAAATGTGTGATATAGTGTATGTGTCTGAGAATACAGCAGCGGAAACCTTCACTAACAGTGGATGGTGTTCCAATTAGCGAGACATTTGATAGTGTCCGCTGCAGTGTTTCTCTCATTATGGTGGTCTCCCCGGCAGATGAGGGTTGTGCCCCTTTCAGCTGGTACCTTCTGGCAAATGCTTCAAGGTCAATAATGCAGTTCACTCGTGCAAACAGACACACCAACCGTCAGTAGTGTCAAATGGCGAAAACTCTGGCAAATGTTTTTTTTTTTTTTTTTTGGTTTTGTAAAAGTCTCAGATGTTGACTGTTCTTGTTAATTCTGGATTGATTTGACAGAGCCGTCTGAGTCTTGATTATAAACAAAGCTTGTTCTTCTTTTGTCTGGTTTTCAGCATTGTAGACGGGTTTGTGTGGGTAAACAGAGCCCAGCCCTGCTAGGGGATGTGAAGTCAGCTAGTCACTAAGCCAGAAGCAAACATGCCTCTGCTGGTTCAGCATCTCAACCTACAAAAGCACTAATGTGTGTTATATTGAACTGTCTGATCTGTTGTGGTGAACATATTAAATTGAACAGCACTGTATGTATGTGTGTGTGTATTGTATTTTAAAAATTGTGTGTGTGTGTGTGTGTGTGTGTGTGTATATATATATATATATATATATATATATATATATATATATATATATATATATATATATATATATATATTATAAACTTAAAAACAAAATTTATATGTATATGTGTGTTTGTGTGCGTTTGTGTGTGTGTGTATGTGTATATATAAAATTGTATTTTTAATTATTGAGTGCATATACTTACTTCCTGGCAACCCACCAAAATAAAAGCTGGCTGATTTTAGGTTTGAAAATGTTGAAAATTCATATAAAAAATAAAAAAGAATAAAAATGAAAATGTAAATATTAGCATTGTATTTAAGTCTACTAAAAATAATTGTATTTTTTATTTAATGCTATTTTTTATTTTAAAATATAATAGTATTAACACACTTTATTTATTATTGTGTTTATTTTATTTAAAAAAATGAACTAAAGTGCAATATTGCTATTATTAATTATTTTATTTTTTTATAGTTGTACACATGTATGTATGTATGTATGTATGTATGTGTATATATATATATATATATATATATATATATATATATATATATATATATATATATATATATATATATATATATATATATATATATATATATATATATATATACATTTATAATAAAATTATAGATATTATTTTTTATTATAAACTTAATTTTATACGTGTGTTTGTGTGTGTGTATAATATATATATATATATATATATATATATATATATATATATAATTATACATACACAAACACATGTATAAATTAAGTTTATAATAAAAAATAATAATATCTATAATTTTATTATAAATGTTATATATGTGTGTATGTATGTATGTGTGTATGTGTGTGTGTGTGTGTATATATATATATATATATATATATATATATATATATATATATATATATATATATATACATACACACACACACACACACACACACACACACACACACACACACACACACACACACACACACACACACACACACATATATATATATATATATATATATATATATATATATATATATATATATATATATATATATTATATTATATTATTTATTTTTGTTTTTTTATAGAATTACAGCTTGAAATTTAAATTATACAATATTTTAAATATATAACAAACATGGAATGGCTCGCACAATGCACTTTTGTAATGTGATGCTTTTCCATATAAAACAAAATATTCAGTGTAGGGTGGGTTTTTATCTAAATTTGTTGTCTGTAAACCATAATGCCTTTGTGTTCACTTTGCAAGTCAGACAGAACAGGGTTTGTAAATGTGGGGCCAGCCCCCACAGCGGCTGCCATGGTTACATGCCCGGGGGGGGCAACATGCGCATCCATCCTGGGAGTGCCATGTGCAGCGAGTTGGCATGGTTGTGGGTGAGGGAGAGAGTAGAAGAGCAGCTGTCCTCCACGCCAGTGCTTCCACCCAGGAAACGCATCAGGAGGTCAGACAGCTGCAGTGGTGCTGAGGGCGTGACAATACTGTCCGCCTCATGAGCTCACCGCATTCTCTGCAAAAAAAAGTCCAGATGAAGTTCATCAAGTTGTGAGACATTATATAAGCTGGCCCTGGGTTTGTTGTCAGGGCAGGAATCCCAGAATGAGCAAATGTTTTTGTAGGGATAAAAACAGACTTTATTGTGAAGCAGGTTATACAAAGAATGAACAAAAACTATACTAAGCTGTGGAATTCATAAAGTAAACAGTGTCTTAAATGTATACCAGTGTATGATGGAACAATGTTAACTAGATGTTTACGTTTTCAGAAGAAGCGTTTGCCTGTCCAAGATACAGGAGTTTTCGGGTGTTGTCCAGGTTGCTGCCGTGTGATTGCTAAGCTATTCAGAGTTGCTTTTAGTGCATGGATAGATAGATAGATAGATAGATAGATAGATAGATAGATAGATAGATAGATAGATAGATAGATAGATAGATAGATAGATAGATAGCATAAAGGAAAAAGAATATTTTGATACATTTATTTTTAAACATAAATCAATATATTATGCTCTTCTAGGAGGCAGGAAGTGACAGTGCATCTCCAGTCTTTCCTTTGGCTCTGATACACTTGTACCGCCACAGCTCAGGGACCACAAGAGAGAGGAAGAACAATGGGGCAGCATCCATTAACTGATCGAGTGTGACACAAGTGTGTGTGTGTGTGTGTTTGTACTCAAGGCACAATTGCTTCTGCTCTAAATGGAGAGCACGTGCATCACTGCAGCCTCTCTTCAACACGTCACACACAGAGCTCAGCGAGAGATTAGCTGACTGTGTAGTAGTCCAAAATATTTCAGTTAAATATTAACATGAAGCCTGAGGCTTTAAAACACCCTCCGAGTTCAGAGGAAAAGCCTTTCTTACACATGAAGACTGCATGATGGAAAGAGGCAGGAGATGGCACTTTATAATTTTGGCTGTTCTGAAAAAAAAAAAAAGAAAGAAGCCAAATCTGATTGGTCAGTTGTCTTTGCTGAGAATAATGATGTGTTCTAGTCTCATCAGAATGACATAATTACAAGATTAAAAGACTTAAACTGTTGAAGCGCTGCCATTTTGGATGTTTTTACATGACGGAGCTACCTTAAAATGACAAATATGGTTTTTACTACTCAGAAATGTTAAAAATCAGGGTTCATATTTTATGTTTAATCAACAATACAAATGAAAAACACATTTTTGCATGCAGTGTGCTCTGTTGTGTACTACACATTGTAGCAAATGTAGTTTCCATCTGGGTATTCTGGGTAAAATATGCATACTGTGCACAGTATGCATACTATATACTGCAGATATGGTAAGATTAGAATGGCAGTATCATATTCTGAACATTTCAGTTCTCGCAGATTATTTAGGTTGTTTTTTTGTTTTTTTTAATGCAACTGGAGAAGTCCTTTTCCCCTGTGCAAGGGTTTGTGGGTAATATTAACTTTAAAAAAGCACATACTTTAAAAATCCACTGGTAAAAGTACATTGTTCAGACGTTTTTTGCTTAATGTTTTTTAATTGTTTACTTACATTATTATTATCATTTTTATGCTACAGTTTTTGTTACATGACCTCACTACATGTGTCACATGACCTCATTATGTTGCCGCCAGTGGTGTCAGTTATCATCTTCTGGATTAAAATTGTTATTTTGGGTTTTTAATTTCAGTTTTACGATAAACAAGTCTTAAAGGGATAGTTCACCCAAAAATTAAAATTCTGTCATCATTTACTCACCCCTAAGCTGTTCCAAATCTGTATAAATTTCTTTGTTGAACACAACACAAAGGAAGATATTTTGAAGAAAGTTTGTAACCAGGCTGCTTTGGGGCACCATTGACTTCCATGGTTGGAAAAAAAAATACTATGGAAGCCAATGGTGCCACAGAATCTTCCTTTGTGTTCAACAGAACAAAGAAATTTATACAGGTTTGGATCAACCTGAGGGTTAGTAAATGATGACAGAATTTTTATTTTTGGGTGAACTATCCCTTTAACATTTGGTAGTCCAGTTAAATAATTATTTGTATATTTATATTATTTATATATTTATTATTATTTTTTATATAGGGTGAATTCAGGTTCATTGGGACCATTTTTCCCAGTCATCTCAATGGCAAAAGTGTCCCAATCACCCTGAGTTCACCCTAAAGAAAAAAAAAAAAAAAGATTTGTTAAAAATCAGGGTTGATTATTTTCTGTTTATTCAACAATACAAGTGAAAAACACATTGCATTATGGGATAGAGTTTTGCATGCAGTGTGCTCTGTTGTGTACTACACATTAGGGGCTTTCGCACCGGCTAGTTCTAGGAAATAGCCACCAGGGTGGTTCCCTAAGAACTAATAATTCCCCTAGGGATGTTTTCCTGGTTGCATTCGCACCGCCAGTAGGAACTCTAAAGTGACGTAAGCTGTGCTTGTTGTTGTGACTTTTATTTTGACGGCGTAGCAGACCTTTATTTTGATGGCGCTGAGAACGGCAGAGTCTGAGCACATATCGCTCATATTCTCTGTCTTAATTAGTTTATGATTTATTTAACAGCCTGTCTAATATCTATTAGATAGAACTGTTATACAAATAAAGAAGACCATATATGAAAAAACATTAGCGTTTGCTGTGTGGTTGATGCCCAATGTCACTAGCTGAGCAGAAATACAATCATGTTTCGCTTGGTCCCCTCAAAGTTGCATTGGATTTTCTCCTTAACTCAAGAGGTCCATCTATCATTGTTTTCCATGTTCGTAGAGTTAGTTTGTGGAGTAAATACAGTACAGTCCAAAAGTTTGGAACCACTACGATTTTTAATGTTTTTAAAAGAAGTTTCGTCTGCTCACCAAGGCTACATTTATTTAATTAAAAATACAGTAAAAAACAGTAATATTGTGAAATATTATTACAATTTAAAATAACTGTGTACTATTTAAATATATTTGACAAAGTAATTTATTCCTGTGATGCAAAGCTGAATTTTCAGCATCGTTACTCCAGTCTTCAGCGTCACATGATCCTTCAGAAATCATTCTAATATGCTGATCTGCTGCTCAATAAACATTTATGATTATTTTCAATGTTGAAAACAGTTGTGTACTTTTTTTTTTTTTTCAGGATTCCTTGATGAATAGAAAGTTCAAAAGAACAGCATTTATCTGAAATACAAAGCTTCTGTAGCATTATACACTACCGTTCAAAAGTTTGGGGTCAGTAAGAATTTTTATTTTTATTTTTTTGAAAAGAAATTAAAGAAATGAATACTTTTATTCAGCAAGGATGCATTAAATCAATCAAAAGTGGCAGTAAAGACATTTATAATGTTACAAAAGATTAGATTTCAGATAAACACTGTTCTTTTGAACTTTCTATTCATCAAATAATCCTGAAAAAAATATTGTACACAAATATTTTGTACAATTGTACACATTAAATGTTTCTTGAGCAGCAAATCAGCATATTAGAATGATTTCTGAAGGATCATGTGACACTGAAGACTGGAGTAATGATGCTGAAAATTCAGCTTTGCCATCACAGGAATAAATTACTTTGTCAAATATATTCAAATAGAAAACAGTTATTTTAAATTGTAATAATATTTCACAATATTACTGTTTTTTACTGTATTTTTAATTAAATAAATGTAGCCTTGGTGAGCAGACGAAACTTCTTTTAAAAACATTAAAAATCTTAGTGGTTCCAAACTTTTGGACTGTACTGTATATAGGCTATAAACTGTGTGTGTACACAGCTTTTTTTAAAATGGCGGGTGCCGGTGTTTTGCATACGTTTGGCCAATCAGCGTACACTTACGTCACTGATAGTTCCTATAGTTCTGGTTTAGACCCTACTTTGAAGTAGGAGCTAATTTAGTCCCCCAAAAGGAGTTCCTGGAACTAAAATTGTTCCTAGTTCCTGAGATGTGAACACAGCAAAATCTGGGTACTTCCACCAATAGTTCTGGGAACTATGAAAAAGTTCCTCCGAAAGCCCCTATTGTAGCAAATGTAGTTGTCATCTGGGTAAAATGTGTACAGTATGCATACTATATACTGCAGATATAGAATGGCAGTATGATATTCTGAACATTTCAATTCTCGCAAACTATTTAGAGCGAATATGAAATATATATCCTATGAAATCTGCTGTTAATCTGTTCCTTTCTGTGTCATTCATCAAGATGCAGTTGTCGAGCCAAAATAATTCACGTCATCATCTCTTTTTGTGTTCCAGGGCAAATATTGATGAGGTGGAGACGGAGGTGGTGGAGATCGAAGCCAAGCTTGATAAGGTAAGACGCTTTAAAGCTTTCACTTGACCTTCTAACCCCATCAGAGCGCATTTAGGGCACGCATTTATAAATCACAGCTTATTCCTTTGTTAGAAATCACATCCAATACTCTCCAAGACCTCTGTAACCAAACACTGACATCAGACGCTTCTACAACAAGGTCAAACGGTCAACCTCAGGCTTTACGGATCATCACTATAGTATGTGCAAATGTTGGTGCAAATCCAGCAGAGAACGCAGTGTGGTTTGTCATTAGAGAGCGGAAAGAGCATGTGCGGAGAGACGTTTGTAATTTATCTCACAGAGATTAATGGAGGGTTCTGGATTAACGTATAGTGACGGTAATCCTGTTTAAATGCTATAAAGAGGGCTGGACCTTATTGACGGGAAGATCTAATACGGTAATACTAAAGTCTAGTCGAATGCTCTCAATACACTAGCCTTTGGGCATTTGACATTTATTTTATTTTATTTTATTTTATTTTATTTTATTTTGCATGTAGTTTTTCTGTAGTAATTTAATATTGATTAAATTTGCCTTATATTAATTAAATTGACCTCATATTAATAAAAAATTATTGCAAATAATGGTAACGAGTTACAAGTTTATTTAACAATATACATATATTCCCTTTTACAATCATGAAAAATTCATCTGAAAAATTGTAATTCTGAAAAAAGATCATATTCATGTTATTTGTCACATATGCACTCGCATCTTTGAGGAAGAAGTGTTCATCCTCACACAGATGTCAATGAGCACATATGTTTCTGTAATACTTGTGATCCCCCATCTGTTCCTGAAGACCTTGAGTGACAGCTGTCAATCCAGATTACACCTGTGTCAGAGATTTAAGTCTTTTTTTGTATGTATGTATGTACAGTCAAACCAAAAATTAATCAGACATTTTTTATATTATTGATATATTTGTACTAGTGGGTGCAGGACACTATAGTTCATTTATGTAAGTGAGGATAGCAAAATAAAGTAAACTGTGACATCATATACCCAAAAATTCTTAATACAGTGCATTACCAGTAAAATTGATACAAATTTAAAACCAAAAATTTAGACACTTTGACCTGACCATGTTTCGCTTAAGTGTTATCTGACATAATTAAGATTAATTTTTTCTGACACAGTTTAACTCTGAGATCTTGTCATATTTTATTACCATTTTTTTAAACTATAGTGAATAAACTGTATTAATGAATGAAATGTTCAAGGTGTCTGAATACATTTTGGTTTGACTGTATGTATGTATTTATTTATTTATTTTATTTAATATTTTTTATTTTATTTTTTATTATTTTTTATTTATTGTTATTTTTTTATTATTTATATTTTCATTTATTTATTATTTATATTTTATATATTTTTATTTATTTATTATTTATACATTTATTATATATATGTATTCATTATTTATATTTTATTTATTTATTATATATAATTATTTATTTATTTATTATATTATTTATTATTTATTTATTTATTATTATTATTATTATTATCAGTTTATAATTATTTATTTTTATTATTTATTTATTTATATTTATTTAAAAATCCTGAAAAGTTCATACTTTTTAAATACATAATCTTAGAAATATTTAATATTAATAAGAAATATGTAATATTTTTAGTTGAAAGTTTATTCTAATATAATTTGCTTTTTTGGTTTTCGTTAAATTAGAAAAGTGCTAATTAAAGGGGCTCTATGTAGGAATGACACCCAGTGGTCGAAATAGGTACTGCAGTCCAAATACTAAATATTGTTTGCCCCGCCCCCTCCTTCAAAGACGCGGGTTGCCAGTTTGAGGACGCGCAACAAGAGGGAGAGCAATTGACAATGAAAGCTGAGGAGACTTACACACTGTAAGCTGATGAGTTGATTTATCTGTTTTAATATTCTGTCATTCATGGATTTTTAGATCAATGCAGAGGCTTTTTTGGTCAGGTAGAATCTGCAATTCTCTGACCCAGTTTGTTTGCTGGTTTCCATGGCTGCAATACGCGGTGTTTTCCGCCAACTGGCAACCTGTGATGTCGAAATACTATTGGATAAACTGGCAGCACACGGTTTTGCACAGACTAAAACAAAGACAGACATTCCGACACGGAACGCACATTTCAAAGTAGAATATCTGGCTGTAGCATTGTTTTTCTGAGAAACAAGTAGGTGAACTTAGCATGTTTCCTAAATATCTGCGAACATATTGGGGTATTTCTATGCTTTATTAAAGTGAAAATCTTACATATAGCCCCTTTAATGCTAAAACTGTTTTAAAAAAGAGCTGTTGAGCTTGGTAAAGCCTCAGTTTCCTTCTAATCGCTAACCGTTCTAACCGTTTCTCCTCCCAGCTTCAGTGTCTGTTTATAATGTAGGATGCTTTAGATTCTAGAGAGTGTTTGATTGGACAGAAAATCTGATAAGAAGCTGAAGTGCAGAGCAATGTCATCAAAATCGTTGATCCATTTTAGCGGAAGTGAGAGACTGTACGTTTTCAACGATTATATCTTCTAAAGCAAACAACAAGATTCCTCTTCTTCAGTGTGACTTCTATAACAGTTTTCTGTGAGAAAATCACGAGTCTGGATCATTACAGTCTGCGGTGAAGCTGTTATTTTGCTGAGCCTGATGAAATTATCAAAAGTTGCATGTTGTTGTAATTAAAATGCATGGAAACGCCAAACAACAACAAACAGTTGAACCAAACACATGAGAGTAAACTAGTTCATCTGTGCTTAAAACAGTAATGCATAACACACAATGAGACCGTTACTCAAGAATCTGTGTGTATGTGTGTATATATACATACTTATGCATACATACACTAATCATTTTTAGGAAACATTTGGATTCTTATTCACAAAACAGTAGATGATGCATTTAGATCTATTTTTGCATGACAATCTCTTGTTAGTTCTTGTTCAGACGTCGAGTCTGTGGGTCTGTTCAGCAGCTGTGTAGAACAAGGCCTCTCTGTGTTTGTTAGTTTGACTCATGAGGAGAGTGTGGGAAATTAAGAGATTTTCCCAAGCCGATATTGTCAAGTTTTCAGGGTGCGTGTGTGGACGTAATCGAAACATCACCTGAGGGAAGAAAGAGGAAGATAAAATACAGAAGAAATTAACGATTCAGAAAAAAAGGGAAGTAAACTTTGTTCTCTGCTTTGTGTCAGACTCCTTACGCAGGGACAGACACATGGAGCCCATCTGAGAATGTGTCTCATCAGGCATAAAACAAACACACAACCACATGTGAAAACCCTCCGCGGAGTCAGGGGATTTGTGGCATGTGCGAAAGTGGGAAATTTTTTGCCTTGGCCTTTACATGTGGGATCTAGTAATTGGCACATTAGTGAGGAGAATTACTGCACAGATGAGACAGCACCTGTTCTGTTTGTGCGATTTAAAGAAATATTCTGTGTTAAGGCCTGAAGAAAATTTAGAAAATGTAGGATTTTCTTAAATATATTTATTATAAACATGAGACAATATGAGGCAGTAAACATAATGTCACACTCAACATTGTGAATATTTCATCAAACAGTTAAGGTTATGATTTTATCAAGTCTTCAAGTTTTCTGCTGATTCACTAAAACACATTATGCATGGATGGTTTATTGTGTCTTATGTTAACCTCTTTCTCTCTCTGTTTTTCTTTAACAGCTGGTAAAGTTGTGTGGTGGTATGATTGAAGCTGGGAAAGCGTATGTCACCGCCAACAAGCTCTTTATCAACGGCATCCGTGACCTATCCCAGCAGTGCAAGAAGGACCAGATGATATCGGTAATATTGAGGGCTGGAAACAGGGGGAATGAATTTCAAGGGGGGACGGAGTTCCAGTTCAAAATGTTGAGGATTTCTATCTTTTATTGATGTAATAACCGCCAAATGCTATGCAAATTTCATACATAAATATAGTGGGATTTTCCGCATCTATGGTTTAAAAATATAAAATATGTCCATAACTAGAGAATCTCGGCCATTTCCACCACTGATGATATTTTATTATATACATGTGTCACACAATTGCGCTCTCTGTCAGTTCTGATCACGAGGGTAGGAATAAGAATCGGAGGAAATCTAATTCCTAACAATTGCATTAATCATTTTTTTAGAATCTTTATGGATGTTATTGATAACTTAATACTACACAAAACACTACACAAAAACAATATTATTTATATTATATAAAGTTAAACTATTATTTTTTTTAACCATTATTTTATTTATTATTTATTTTTATTTTATTTTATTATTTTAGTGCTATCAAAAAATGAATCGCATCAAAAATAAAAGTTTGTGTTTACATGATATATGTGTGTGTACTGTGTATATTTATGTATATATAAATGTACACAAATGCATGTATATATTTAACAAAAATTTATTATATTTATATATAAAATATTTATATATATATATATATATATATATATATATATATATATATATATATATATATATATATATATATATATATATATATATATATATATATATATATATATATATATATATATATATATATATATATATATATATATATATATATATATATATATATATATATATATATATATATATATATATATATATATATATATATATATATACAGTACACACACTCAATTTAATGCAGTTAATCGTGATTAATTATTTGACAGCTCTATTTTAATTATTATATTATTTTCTTGTTTATTATGTATTACTTTTATTGCTTATTTTTTGTGTTATTTTATTTTTTAAAGTAGACCTGCCATTTACATATATATTTGTAACTCTGTCTGATTCAACGAGTGAGTCATTAAGCGGATTCAGTCCAGTAAGTTTAATATTCTTAAATATTTAGTGTGTAAATTTTAGCGGCATCTAGTGGTGAGGTTGCGAATTGCAATATAGAGAAGCTACAGTGGCCAACACAGGACAAAGATGTCATCGTCTGAGACAGCAGAGAGTAGACAGTCAAGCAAATACACTCTGTAGAGCAGTTTGTCCATTTAGGGCTACTGTAGAAACATGCCGGCGCATAATGGCGACTTAAAATGTAAGGGGACCCGCAGTGTATATAGATATAAATGGCTCATTCTAAGGTAATAAAAACATAACGGTTCATTACATAAGGTCTTTACACCACTGAAAACGTAGTTATGTATATTATATTGCATTTCTGTCAATAGATCCTCCTAAAATGTACACATTGCACCTTTAAGTCTTTTGGACCGATTCATTAAAAAGAGTCATTTGTTCATGAATCAGACCTTATTGTGTGAAACCAGTGAGGAGATTGAAGTAGGAAAATTTATAGTCCATGTAGTTTTTTTTTTTTTGGCACTCAATATTTCTTTCTCATCACATTCATTTGCCGCGGCATTTGAGATAAACAACGTAGACGTTCAAGAACTAATAACAAAACTGTACATCACAAATTGTTCAGTTGTAGTAGTATTTTTTTCTATATTCTCAACCCTACAAACTAGTCTGCTTTTAATTGTGAGCTCTTTATTGGCAGGCTCGCTGACATGAGGGCGTCAGGCTGCTGTTTTGAGCGTCTCAGACACTCATTGACCTTGATTAGACATGGTTTCAGTCAAACAGAAGCAGGCCGGGGCTCCTGTACTCTGGCGTTTCTCTGTCAGTAGTGCCAGTAGGGTTAGACTCATTGCCGCCATCTGTAAATGCTATTAAGAGTCTTTTTGGCTTCTCTTCCCTTGTACCCAGCTGACTAATGTTGAGCATCTTATTAAAACCTGCTGCTATTTGCATTTTCCACTGTAAAAACATCAAGTCAGTCCCACAATTACATTTCCATTTCAACAAAAGCCTGTTGCGCTCTCAGCAGGGCTAGTTTTCCTTGTCGGAAGAACTGCGCGCGGTCCAGAATAGTAATCAATGATGATACGAGAATAAATATGCGATTGAATTACCAGTATAACTCAGTTAATTTTGATCATAACATCTTGAAAATGAAAACATAATTTGATTTATAAGGATTGTGAGCTGTTCTTGTATTTTCACAGGATTGCCTGGAAAAATGTGGCGAGAGTTTGCAGGAGATCGTCAACTACCACATGGTGCGTCTTGTGTTTTTCTCATTTCTTTCTCCTCATATGAATGACTGTGGGACAGATCCACTGGGACCACCTTATGGTGTCATCATATTATGAAATGTTAATGTGTTCCCCCTCATGTGCCGCTCTGTTCTAGTAAAGCTGCCCTGGTTGTGATGTGTTTGAATGATTTAACATGCTATGATGCCGTGAATCATAAATGATCCTCATTTTTCAGCATGTTGCATGTAAATCATATATATATGATGCTCTGTCTGTTGTCTTTTCTGGTCATCGGAGACTATATCTAGAGCAGTGGCTCTCAGCTGGTTTTGCTTCAGGACCTACATTTTGCATGTAGTGGTGACGCAAAAAGGCAACAGAATTGTGCAAAAGCGATAAGAAATGTCCTTGGGATCAGATGCTAACATTTATTAATATTATAGTTTCAGGGTGAAAATGTGTCACACAACCTTGTTTATGTTGACATCTGCCTAATTTGACTTCTACTGTACTAAGTAACAGAATATCATATTGGTGTAAGTAGATAAACAGCATTTGACATCGAAAGCAAAAAATACAGTATGGGAAGCATTTTCATGTTCCTTTTATTAAGAATTATTAAGACTGTTTTCTCTATATATATGTATGTGATGATATTTTAATATATTGACATATATTATATGTGTGTATATATATATATATATATATATATATATATATATATATATATATATATATATATATATATATATATATCTATATTAATATATCTTTTATGATGCCATTTTAAAATAGAATAATATATATAATATATACACTATTCTGTCAATTTATAAATTGTATGTACATAGTAAAAAATCTAAATATATGAAAGCTCTATAATATATATATATATATATATATATATATATATATATATATATATATATATATATATATATATATATATATTTTCATATATTTATATTTTATATTTTTATAATAGTGTGTATATATATATATATATATATATATATATATATATATATATATATATATATATATATATATATATATATATAGAAAATATATGTTTGTGTGTGTGTGTGTGTGTGTGTGTGTGTATATATATATATATATATATATAGAGAGAGAGAGAGAGAGAGAGAGAGAAAATATATATATATATAATAGAAGTAAAAACGAATACTATAATATTAGTATATTACTATAATATAAAAATACTAATAATATTTATTAATATTTATTAAATTGAATAACATGAATTTTATAAAAATGCAGCATGCCATTTAATTCATGAACAAATAATTCAGTTAATGTATATGTGTATATATATTAGGGCTGTCAAGCTATTTTATTTTCTTTTTTCTTTTCTTTTTTCTTTTCTTTTTTCTTTTTCTTTTATTTTCTTTTATTTCTTTTCTTTTTTCTTTTATTTTTTCTTTTTCTTTTATTTTATTTTATTTATTTTATTTTATTTTATTTTATTACATGATGTGGCGATTAATTAATCTAATTCACATGAAAATTTGACTGAGAAATTACTCCCAAAAGATCATTTAAAGTGACTATTGTGTAAAGCATCAAATACACATTACAAAAAGTAGCATCAGCAAGAAATATTTTGTTGATTCAACATAGAATTTATTATGAACTTTTGAACCATGAGGGTGAGTAAATGATGACTAAATTATCATTTGTTTTCTTTGCTGAATCTGTAAAGACAATGAAGAATTGTGCAGAACAGTTAATTAGACTGACTAATAATCTGTCTAGTTTTCCTTTTGCAATGTCTAACTGGCATGAGTTGCAGTATGAAGTGACTATTGTTAGTTTCTAACACTCATTTGCTCATTCTATAAGTCTATTGTTTTCCAGCTCTCTGTGAGGTGCTCAATCTGACCCCTGCTCCCCAGGCCCTCTCTCTGTTAACCCACTGAGCGTTTGATGTGCTCTTTTTAGAATCGTGCGTTGGGTCTTCAGAGAGGGACTGTTCAGAGTCCAGCAGTGCCGCATGGGGAAATGACATCACAAATGAGGTCAATGGGCAGGGTCATCAGAGGGCTGGCGAGTGAATCCTGCTACGATGGTGTGTGTGTTTTGGGCAGCACCTGAGCAGTGTGTGCAGTGAGGGATAAACATGAACGCTTGAGGGTCACTTATATAAATGGATGCAGAAAGACAAACACATGCCTCAGTGCACAAGAGCACTTACACTGAGACAACAGGCACGTAATAACCCTCCGTTAATGCAGTATCATCCCTACCCCCTCCAAAAAAATAACTAGATAATAAAAATATAAAATCGTACACAAATTTTGCTTAACCCAACAGCGTTAGGTCATAGTCAAATACGTCCTTTATCATACAACAGTCATAAATGCAGATTATAAACTTTTGTCTTTTTCTAATTTCATGTAATGTTTTCCCTTTTTTTTTTTTCTTTCTTTCTTTCTTTCTTTCTTTCTTTCTTTCTTTCTTTCTTTCTTTCTTTCTATTTATTTATTTAGTATTTATTTATTTATTTATGGTAAATACTTTTTATGAGTAAAAATGAAAAGCTGTATTTGAGAAATATAATATTGCATTATGAAAAAACAATGGTAATATTATTGTAAAAAGTGTGAATTTATTATTACTTATTTGAAAATAGAACTAAATATTTTTTGTCCATACGGAACAGCCATTATTACAGAATTTATTTACTCATTTTCACATTTAAATAATGCATATTTTATTATTTAAACAGTAAATGTATTACTTCATTTATATTATATTAATATAATTTCTGTTATAAAAATAATTTGGGATTCTTTTTATTTTTTTTGTAATTTTTTATCACTTTTTTTTTTTTATTAAAAAATAGAACTAAAAATTTTTTATCCATACTGAACAGCCATTATAGCAATTTATTTATTATGTTCTTTGTATATTGCTAAAAAATTCATTTTGGTGTTCTTGAATGGTCTGTTTTTCTGCATCGGAACACGGATAATGGAATTAACGGGATTTACCTGACTTTTGGACAACATGTTTAGTAAGATATAGAAAGGAAATGATTCAAACTGGAAAGTCCACAATCATGTGAAATGATGCAATAGTATGTGAAGATGAAGGTCTCAGAAAGAACGAGGGATGACTAGGGAGTTGTTTGGGAAGTTATGTCATAAGATCACTTCCTGAACTGTATGTCCCTACAATACAGGGATTGTATGGGAAGCGAAAAGGGATTGTAGAGTGAATAAAGAGTTTTTTGCATATTTGATGAGCCTCATGTTCTTACAGATTCTCCTAAATCTCGTGCAGAGAGAAAAGCCGCTAACTCGTGTGACATATCAGTGTGGTTTCTTGACATTTGGCATTGTGGGTACAGTTAACCTTTTGGTTAGCACTTAATACTGTTGTGTGCAGAGAGGAAATGCGGGGGGTATATAACACATGAAGAGCACATGTGACAGTAAAGCCCAGTCTGGATATTATTCAGCATGACCACATCACACTCTTGACATTAGATAAATTCAGAGTAACGATACAAGATGGGCAGGAAAACAAAATGTGACACTAACCTATTACCATCAATACATGATAGATATATATATATATATATATATATATATATATATATATACACACATTTATGATGCTGGTATCTGTGTGTGATCTCATACAGAGCCCAGATTAAATACTCTTAGCACTTGGCAATGTTTTAAACCTCAATATGTCAGCCCATGGACCACACACGGGGTGTTTCTCTCCCTTCCTGCCAAAGGCCCGAGTCCGGCTCTGCTGTGACAGACTGACGGACAGTCGGGTTCTCGGTTTCTCAGAACCTGCTGCTTCATTTAAAGGTCGTTTGGATGCAGGATAAGCCACTGACATCTATTAGAGCTCTGTGATGAGCATTTCAAAAACAGAGTCTTGTGTTTTATAGAGGGATCTTTGTTGCCTAACAGTAGGGGAGGCTGTAAACCTTGACACAAGGCACAGAGGACCACAAAAGCATCGCCCTTCATCACCAAGCACCTTATTTGGGCCCTGCCGAAGTTTATGACGCTATAAACCGACCCGCACTAGGAAAGAGAAGAAGTGAACCGCTTAGTTTTAAATGTATTCATCTGGGGCGTTACATCAGAATCTGGGTTTACAGCCCTACTGACATTTCAAATCATTTTCCTGTTTGTGTTTTCGCAGTAAAATGTGGTAATGGGATTTTTCTTGTGCTGATGTAATCAATGAAATTTGTTTGGGATTATGTTTGCATTAAGGAGAGTAGGTCTTCATAATATAAATATATTAATATATATATATATATATATATATATATATATATATATATATATATATATATATATAAATCTCATATTATATTTTTATGTATTATTTAAATAATACATTTTATTTATGTTTACTTTATGAATAGTAGAACTGCAGTTCTTTTTTTTCTTTTTTTTTTTTCAGGAAAAGCTGTAAGTAAAGACATTTTACCCCAAAAATAACCACTGAAAATGTGAGAAAAAAAGTCTTCCATTTATTTAAATTCAGTCTGGGACTTGCATCTTGAAAATAATAACCTTTTGTATTATATTTTAGCATATTTTCATAGCTTTTTCAGCCTATTTTCATTGAGAGTTGCCCACTTTGTCTTATTGACATAAAATGATCACATTTTTAGTTTTGTTTTATGAGTAATTTAAAGGATTAGTTCAATTCAGAATTAAAATTTCATGATAATTTACTCACCCCCATGTCATCCAAGATGTTTATGTCTTTCCTTCTTCAGAAAAGAAAAGAAATGATAGTTTTTGAGGAAAACATTCCAGGATTTTTCTCCATATAGTGGACTTCACTGGGGTTCAATGGGTTGAAGGTCCAAATGTCAGTTTCAGTGCAGCTTCAAAGAGCTCTGCACGATCCCAGACGAGGAATAAGGGTCTTAAGTAGCGAAACGATCGGTCATTTTAAAAAAAAAATTAAAAATAATATACTTTTTAACCGCAAATGCTCTTCTTGTACTGCTCTGCGATGCGGCACGCATTATGTAATCACGCATGACGTAGGCTGAAGTACCGCGGTTTTCTCTTAAAAAACGTTCGACAACGTTGTTTTACCTGGATCGGTACTTCTGCCTACGTCACACGTGACCTTTCCAACATGATTACATAATGCGTGCCGCATCGCAGAGCAGTGCAAGATAAGCATTTGTGGTTAAAAATATAAAAAAAAAATTTTAAATGACCGATCGTTTCGCTAGATAAGACCCTTATTCCTCGTCTGGGATCATGTAGAGCCCTTTGAAGCTGCACTGAAACTGACATTTGGACCTTCATCCCGTTGAACCCTGTTGAAATCCACTATATGGAGAAAATCCTGGAATGTTTTCCTCAAAAACCTTAATTTCTTTTCGACTGAAGAAAGACATAAACATCTTGGATGACATGGAGGTGAGTAAATTATCAGGAAAATTTAATTCTGAAGTGAACTAATCCTTTAAGGGCGAGTTTTACTGAAATCGTCGGTACTAGAATGATAGATCGACATGAAAAATATCATCAAATTATTTTAGTTTGACACCGTCTGTATATAGAAAAATTACCCTTTATCCCAGATTTATGTCCATCCAGAAGAAATGAATACTCAATATTTCACAAACATAAAACGCTTTAGATTCTTTATGTATTCCTGCAATCAACAACAATGTTCTGTAAATCAAAGCTCTTAAAAAGCCCTGAAGGTCCAGAACTCGGGGATCATTAGTCTTGATGTCCCCCTGTAGCTTCTGTGGTGATGTGGATGTGACCAAACCACATCCTAAGTATTTTGCATCACCTCTCTTGTTTTTCTGTTGTTCCCTATGCTCCCTCTCCTTTCTTTCTCGTCTTTCATGTCTCTCCCTCCCTGCCCGAGTGACCTATTTTTACTCCACCGCTGCAGCATGGCATACGCGATCAGTTCAGACGTCCTTGCGCAGAGACTCGGGCTGAATCTCAATGAGGCGTGGGGTGTGATGATGATGAGGAAATGTGTGTTGGGAGGTCATACTTGCAGGTTTACATCCTCTACAGCTCAGATTAAACAAATGCTAGAGCGCCATCTAGTGTTGATAATGGAACATTACATGCAACATTCACAAAAAGTGTCATTTTTCCTCAGGACTATTTTTGGTCTAACAATAGAAGTCTACTTCCTAAATCATAGGACAGTGATCTGTTGATAAGAATGCTGTTCAAGCACTAGTATAAGTTGACTGATGAAAATGCATTGTCTTCATCAAGCTTCATCTTGAGCTGTTGCTGCCTGACTTTCTCAGAGAATAGGCTTGTGTGATGAAGAGATACTCAGATGCCATTGGCTCAGACTAATGTGTATTATTTTGTGTTTTTCAGATCCTGTTTGATCAAGCTCAGAGATCAGTGAAGCAGCAGTTGCACAGCTTTGTGAAAGAGTGAGTGTACTGGACTATATTTGTACACTAACATTGCGGTGTCGCTTACCCTGCTAAACAACTTATATTATACAAGTTGACCCAATATTAAACCTGTACTTTAAATATCTCTATTACTGTAGTCTGTAGGTAGGGCTGCAGCATATGGGGAAAAATCTAATTGTGATATTTCTGATAAAAATTGTGATTTAAAATGTGATGTTGTTTAATCTCTAGGTTTGCTCTGCTTATATATGATATAGAATCAGGGTTGGGAATCGAAAATCGATTCCAGTTCTGGAATCGGATACTTGTTATAACATTAAAATTTCATTCCTCTTATCGAATGTGCATTTTAATATGACTTTAAACCATTCAAGCACAAGAAGACTTGCATGCTGTTTTCTGTGCTGCGCACACATCCAAAACGGGCGCACAGAAAGCCACCACTCATACTGTATAATGCACGATACTGAACTGAGTTCTGTCTTTTTGCACTTGAACGGACAAATACACACCAAAATATGTCAAAATAAACAGTCAGTTATGTCTTAAGTGAACGTAAACAGTTGACAAAGCTCTTAAAGTGACAGCAGCCTAATATTCCTGCTGCCGTCTCTTATAAAAACGTTAATCAAAAGACAAAGAGAAAATTCACTCGCTGTTCTTGACTGAATAAATTTGTAATGTATATTTTAATTATAAAGTGCAGAGTTATTTTACATTTGAATACCTGAAAATCTTAAAACACTGTTTATTTCAATCGTATCTTTGTTTCAGTTGTATTTACTTGTGCAATTTCTTTATTTATTCTTTTTTAATTACTGAGTGTTTACTTTTCTTTAATAAAGCTTGAAATATATATTAGTTAGGCTTTTGGAATCGAAATTAAGAATCGATAAGTGGAATCGGAATCGTTAAAATTCAAACGATACCCAACCTTATATGGAATTGTGATTATATATGATTATAATAAGCAACCCATATATATATATTTTCATTGCTTCTTAAAGCTCTTAGTAAAATAAAAGTATATTAGCATGTCTATTATATGTGTTCAGAAATGCATTGTTAATTGCAATCATATTTTTAGTACCTGATTTTCTCTCCTTTAAAATGAAACGCATTTAGATAAGCGACATAAACTCACTGACTGTGTTTTTATTTTTACTTCTGCAGATGCAAAAGCTTTCACAATCACACACTCACTGAGGGTTTTTTCATTATTGTGCTTCCCGCAGGGTGATTATAAATAATGATCTGAATTTTGGAGCTCATTAATAATTAACGTGTCCTCATGTAGGTTAATGGGATTCTTGAGAGCAGGTTCCAATTCATTTATCACAGGTGATCACTGATAATGCAGTAGGCGGAAGATTTATATGGTAAAGTTAATGGCATTTCAGTAAGATCACTGCGATATGAAGCTTTTATTAGATCCAGCTGATCTGTCATGTGCGATTTTATCAGATAATATTAATATTTCAGAGATACTGTGTTAAAATAAGGACAATTGCCTCTCAGGTTCACCCTGAAAGTGCTAGAATACGAATAGCTCACCAAAACCTCAGTGAGATCCCAAAAACCTTTTCATTTCCTTGGGATCAAACCTGAAGCCTCCATATCAGCAGCCCAGTTTCATATTCATTAGGCTACCTCGAGCCAATCTTATGAATATCTGTCTGTCTTTCAGTGATGTGCGTAAATTCAAGGACACGAAGAAGCACTTTGATAAGGTGAGGGAGGATCTGGAGATAGCACAGGTGAAGAACGCACAGGCACCTCGAAACAAACCCCATGAGGTGGAGGAAGCCACCAGCACCCTCAACTTCACCCGCAAGTGCTTCCGACATCTTGCGCTGGACTACGTGCTTCAGGTAGAAACTATATGTAACACTTTATGATATGGGATCATATGATAGCATTAGTTAATGCATTAAAGTTGGCATGAAATGGGAGTTACAAAAGTCTGTTCTTCCCTATTGTGACGTATATCCAAGTGAAACGGCTTCTCAAATAAGAAAAAATGTAGGGCGGGATTTGATTTTATCCATGGGGAATTGATTGGATGGTTGTGGTTTGCTATTAGTGGATCTCATGTGAGTGACAGGTTGCCCCGCCCTTGTGCCAGTAAACACGTCATCAGAGAAGGGAAGAGATGTCGCTGCAAGAGGAGGGGAAGTTATTTTGATTAAAGATTACAAGGGCACATGAATTTTAAGAAAATATTGATGTGCACGGATAAATCATTTATAATAAATACTGCATTATTCCATAAAAAAGGCAGAATTGTCAATTTTGATTTCATGGTGACTTTAACTTGAACTAACAATGAACAATATGATTTACAGCATTTATTAACCTTTCATAATGTTAATATAAATGGATGGATGGGGACGGACGGACGGATATAACGATAGATAGATAGACAGACAGAGAGAGACAGACGGACGGACAGATATAACGATAGATAGACAGACAGACGGACGGACGGACAGATATAATAATAATAGATAGATAGGTAGGTAGGTAGATGGATAGATAGATAGATAGATAGATAGATAGATAGATAGACAGACGGACGGAAGTACAGATATAATGAAGGATGGATGGATGATATAACGATAGATATAATGATGGATGGATGGATGGATGGATGGATGGATGGATGGATGGATGGATGGATGGATGGATGGACAGATTTAATGATAGATATAACGATGGATGGATGGATGGATGGACGGACAGATTTAACGATAGATATAACGATGGATGGATGGATGGATGGATGGATGATGGATGGATAGGGATGGATGGATGGATGGATGGATGGGGACGGACGGATATAACGATAGATAGACAGACAGAGAGAGACAGACGGACGGATATAACGATAGATAGACAGACAGACAGAGAGAGACAGACGGACGGATATAACGATAGATAGACAGACAGACAGAGAGAGACAGACGGACGGACAGATATAACGATAGATAGACAGACAGACGGACGGACGGACAGATATAATAATAGATAGATAGGTAGGTAGGTAGATGGATAGATAGATAGACAGACAGACGGAAGTACAGATATAACGATGGATGGATGGATGGATGGTATAACGATAGATATAATGATGGATGGATGGATGGATGGACGGATGGATGGATGGACGGACAGATTTAACAATAGATATAACGATGGATGGATGGATGATATAACGATAGATATAACGATGGATGGATGGATGGATGGATGGATGGATGGATGGATGGATGGATGGATGGATGGACGGACAGATATAACGATAGATGGACGGACAGACGGATATAACAATGGATGGATGGATGGATGGATGGATAGACGGACAGATAGATAGATAGATAGATAGATAGATAGATAGACGAACGGACGGATGGATGGATGGATGGATGGGGACGGACGGACGGACCTGATATAACGATAGATAGACAGACGGACGGACAGACAGGTATAATAATAGGTAGATAGATAGATAGATAGATAGATAGATAGATAGATAGATAGATAGATAGATAGATAGACGGACAGATATAACGATGGATGGATGGACAGATATAATGATAGATATAACGATTGATGGATGGATGGACGGACAAATATAACAATAGATAGATAGATAGCTATGAACATATAAGAGTGTTTTATATAAATCTCTTTTTCTCCATGTAGATCAATGTCCTTCAAGCCAAAAAGAAATTTGAGATCTTAGATGCTGTAAGTATCAGTGATGGATATTTTCCTGGTATATGTAAATGTATAGCTGTATTCTGGACTCTGCAGCATCTGTATCTGTCCTGTTTTCTGCAGATGTTATCCTTCATGCATGCGCAGTACTCCCTATATCAGCAGGGCTACAACCTCCTGGATGAGATTGACCCCTACATGAAGAAACTGGCTGCTGAGGTGAGCAGTGTTCCCTGTGCGCACTATTGATTTGGCTGCATTGATTCAGTTTGAAAAACAGTTGCAAAATGACTTTAAAAAAAGTAAATAACAAATTCATTAATTTTGTTTATGCACATTATTTATTTTGCATAATTAAAATTATAAAAATAAGCTACTTCTCTACATTTATAGTCCATTTATTCTAGGCCCTAAAACACTTTCACCTCAGACCAACAAGCGCCTGATCTCTATCTGATTTCTGTCTAATTAGTTCATCGACGAACCATGTTACATCACTAACTTTAGTACTAGACTTACCGTCACATCTGAAAGTGCAGTGCCACGATGAACACAGACAGACAAGCAATGCCTGCAGATAATGAATATGATCATGTTTTCTTAATACACGAGATGACAACAAACTTACAATGACGGATTGTTCATCTTGTCATAGCTGGATCAACTGGTGATTGATTCAGCGATGGAGAAGAGAGAAATGGAGCATAAACATGCCACGATTCAGCAGAGGGTAAGAATGGAGATGCGCACACATAAACACAAACGCAGTTAAAGTACCCCTATTAGGCTTTTTCGGACATTATCTTTCATGTAGTGTGTAATATAGTTTCAAAGATCAAATGAAGTTACAGTATTGTCTCCCAATAGAAAGAACCGATTCTGAACTGCCTGAAATGAGTCGGCAGTAATTCCAGTCTTAATTTCGACTCGAACCTACAACAAATTTGCATAATGCCAGCCTATGGTCTTCACTGGCTGCTCGCGAATGTCTTCATTGACCCTCAAACACTTTGGTTGTAGCTGAGGCCTGGAAGAGTTTATTTTGTGTTGTCGACATGTCGAGAAGATGCTGTTTTCTGTTCTGCGAATGCAAATCCACGCTTCCAAAGGATGAAACTCGGGCTGAAATTGATGCGTTAAAATACAAGTGACACAATACAAGTGCTGAGGAAGACCCGAAGCTGAAATTCAGATATGGTAATGGGAGTTTAGTTTCCGACACGCACTATAAGCGGTAGACCAATCACAACAGATTGGGCCATCTGACCAATCAGAGCAGAGAAGACTCTCGGAAAGGAGTTTAGAAAGACTGTATCCTTTATCAAACCGTTTCAGACACTTTGAGAAAAGAGGTGATGTGATGTGAAAATTCAAGTGTTTTTTGACCTTGGATGAATGTAAACCTATTGTAGAAGACCTCCAAAATAAAATTAGGAACCTTTAAAATAGCATAATGAGGCACTTTAAGAAAAAAGTTGATATCCACTTTTTTTTGACTGTTACTAAAGATACTTAGCCTGGATGCCAGCCAAACTTACCCCCGCCCACAACATTTTGAGGTCGGGGAGTTCGGTCTGGACTCGATCCGTAGAGGAGTAATTATGCCCGAACAGAAACTGTCCGGACCAATCACATTGTCAGGGCGATGATTGACAGATTATCACCAGAAACGTAATCAGCCACGTCATCAAAAGAGCGCTTGGGGAGTTTGATTGACAAGCGATCTAACCAATCAGAACGCCGCATCCGCCATTTTGTCCGACAAAGCAGTCAGGAGTTAGAAGATTAACCTCGGTGGAGTTAAACTTGAAAAATTGTGCATATTGACGTCTTTCCGCGTTTGAAACAACATTCATTCTCATGTTCATTCATGTTTATTTGATGCTATAATGGACTAGTAGGAAGAGATGATCGGTTCACGAGCCTCTTGAGCTGAGGCGCTACAGCAATCTGTCACGATCATGGTCACAACCCATTAAAGAGCCACAAAACGGTTTTTATTGTTTGAATTTTTTTAATAACTACACAGTTTGAAAGCTGGGACTTTATTTAATATCATAAGTAACCTGCTCTGTCTCGTCTGTCGATGTGTTGTCAGTGTCCTCTTTGCTCCGCGATGTATTTTCCACTCTGTGTGGCGTGACAGCGCCACGGCTTGTCGGACAAAGCAACAATAACTAAGGGGGGCGGGTCTTTGCGAAAGGTCAATTAGTTTACAACAATGATGGCTGTTGAAGAACTGAGATGTGTAGATTCCGCCATCGCATCCGTTATAGAAGATATCGACAGCGCATTAATTTTAAAAAAGGAACAGAGGACCGCGATCAAGGCATTTGTCGATGGGAAAGATGTCTTTGCCGTCCTTCCTACGGGATTCGGCAAAAGTTTGATTTATCAGCTGGCCCCGATGGTCGCTAAGAAGAGTTCTGTTGACAACTATGCGTCGCTCAACATACGTCACTTACTCTGTAGCTCTGATTGGTTGTAGGTCTATCCAATTGAGGACTTTCCTGGATCGGTTGAAATACGCCCCCATAATCAAAGCCCAGTGGAGCAGTATTAGACTCATATTCGAACTAGAATTGAGTATGACCACGTCAGGCTAAAAGATACTAGTACCACTGTTGACTTGTGTCTAATGCCAGGATTAGACTGTTAATCCTCTGAAGAAAGTAAGCATTCTTCAAACTGGAGTTAGTGATAGAGGATTATTAATGCTTTAATTGGACTAGTCAACATAGTAAAGACTAACTCCTAATTCCTTTTCGTTGCACAAAAAAGTTTGATTGCAAAACTAGGTTAAATTTGAAGAAAAAATAAAGATAAAAGCTACGGTGCTCCTCACGTCTTGCCAGCATCGTTTTCCTAACCTCTTCTTTTTCATGTTTTCTCTTCATTTTCAAAACATTAAAAGGAAGAAAGAATATTGATTTTTAAGTTTTTTTCATGTTGTTAAATAAAGCCCTGAGTTATTTAAAGACATTTTTATGGATACTTTCTCCTTTAGTGTTTGTACTTTGTTTTACTGGCAGGAGTAGAACAGATCTCTCCTCATATGTTCCAGTTATTAATGATGTTGAGCAGACAGGAAGTGGGTATATTTTGGGCGAACAGAAAATAGACCTTGCTGAAGTTCCTTTAGAAGATTCTCAGCAAGAACTCTGACAGCTCTGCTTGTGTTTTCTGACAACTTCTGACACCTAGTTCATCACTTTTCTGTGAAAAATATACACAGACGGATATCTACATTACATTTGCTCCAGTATCATGAGTCCCACAGATACTCAGACTTAGATGCTAAACAGATATTTGTAATAATTTTCAAATATCTGCTGTCATTTATTATTCACCCTCATGTCGATCCACACCCATAAGACCTTTGTTCATCTTCAGAACACAAATTAAGATATTTTTGATGAAATCCGAGAGGTATATGACTCATCCATAGACAGCAATTTACCCACCACTTTTCAAGGTCCAGAAAAGTACTAAAGACATAATTAAAAAAGTCGACGTGACTGCAGTGGTTCAACCTTAATTTTATGAAGTGACAAGAATACTTTTTGTGTGCAAAAAAAAACTTTATTCAACAATATCTTCTCTTCTTTGTGATTCTCATACGCTGTTTACGTTGCAGCGCTTCCAGGTTCTATGTCATTATTGGCCGGCTCCAGCGTCAACATCACATGCATGCGTCGTGCTGCTCACGTAGACAGCGTCGGACAATAAATCGTTTAGTCAAATGATTCGTTCAAAACAGCTGATTCATTTAGGGACAAAGCAGAAGTGAGTGAGTCATCAAGTCATTCATTAAACTGATTAGTTCAAAAACGCAGACTCATTCAGTAATGAAACTGAAACTGTGTTGCTTGGAGATGCACAATGGCTGTACTGTTTTTGTTGGCAAAATAGAGAAAAACAGACAATATTGTTACCTAAAAGCCTATTAACTTTATTATTAATAAAATTGTTATTAAATTGTTTTTTGATTTCTATCAATCCGCATTGAGCCGCATTTGCAGACGTGCTGATATTCAGGAAAACAGCACTTTTGCTCATGTGATATTACTTGTATATAAAAACAAGAACTTGTATCTTGGTTTTTGGAAGCATTTTTAATAATTTTGGTGGCATTTTGCCCCGAGCCCATGTTAATTTCTGACCCTGGTGTGTGTGCACTTTGTGATGGCGGGGCTCTTTTTTGAGCGCAAGCAGAGGCCCGTTTCAAGTGAAAGGGGTGAAACATAGCAAAGGCCACTACTGGTAAAAGCAAATTCAAAGCATTTGATTGTTGAAGTGAAGAAATGCATAACTGTGAATTATTATAATTATTTCTAATCTTCATTTTTATTCTGTTTTCTTCCATCTTCTGCTCTGGGACTGTCTTCATCCTGATTTAGACACTGTTACAGGTGAGTGTTTTACTCTTAAGTCCTACAAATATGGCTTATAAAAGTCTGTTTTAATGTGACTTTCAAGATGGGAGCACTCTGAAATTTCCAGATGGATTTTAGTGGGGGAAAAGTATAATTTTGCACATAATTCTAACCCAAATCCTGTGTTGTGTAACTGATGATATAATTAGAGTTCAGTGAGACCGATTGATATGCCCTACAAACGAATCTGGCTTATGTAACGGCTGATGGCTGTCCCATCATCCCCCGCTCAGCACTGCAATTATTCAATAGCTGTTTGTCCCTCTATGTATTGAATTTTTCAGATTCTTGTTGTGGTTGATGAGAAGATCAGATGTATTTCTTTGTATATTGTTTAAGAGATGCTTTCTGGGGTTGCTTTGGATGCGATTGATCTTCAGCGTTCATTCAGGAAACACTCACACTCCATCATAGCAATTACCCACAAACCATGGTGACAGTATTGGGCTTACGGCATCAGTGAGGAACATATGGCCTCAGAGACACTTTAAGGAGAAACTTGCCCATAATTCCATAATGTTGTGCTTTTTAAACCACAGATGCCTGTTCTGTTTCTGAGTAATTGTCCAAGCTCATATCTTCTTGTCTGTCACAAACCATCTGGTAGTTCTTACGAAACTGTTTGTTTGAAATGCATTATGAAGTGTCTCTCTCTCTCATTACGAAACTATCTGTGAACATCAGTTAAACCCATTAATGACCCACAGGAACCACAGAAATTAATAGAATCAGATCTACAAACAGGAGGATGTGATTTGAAAACATCTTTTCCATTAGCCTAGGCAACCATTTTTGGTCAAATGCAGTTTTCAGTGCATTGTTGAACACATTTGTTTTATTTGTAGCAACAACCAAGTCAAAAGAGTCCTCCCTAAAGTCTTTTTTCTGGATTAAATGTTTGCTGGGCTGTTCTGAGTGGTTGATAAGTTGTTGTCCTGGGTGGTTGCTAGTTGGTTGTTTACTGTTCAAGTCAAAAGAGCCCACCCTAAAGTCTATTTCTGGGTTATTGGTAAGTGTTTGCTAGGGTGTTTTTAGTGGTTGCTAGGTGGTTGCTAGGGCGTTCTTAGTGGTTGCTTACTGGTCCAAGTCAAAAGACCCCGCCCCAAAGTCTCTTTCTACATTAAGTGGTTGCTAGGCTGTTCTGAGTGGTTACTAAGGGGTTGCTAAGGTGTTCTGAGTGGTTGCTAGGTGGTTGTTTACTGTTCAAGTCAATAGAGCCCACCCTAAAGTCTCTTTCTGGGTTATTGTTAAGTGGTTGCTTGGGTGTTATTAGTGGTTGCTAGGTGGTTGCTTACTGGTCCAAGTCAAAAGACCCCACCCCAAAGTCTCTTTCTACATTAAGTGGTTGCTAGGCTGTTCTGAGTGGTTACTAAGGGGTTGCTAAGGTGTTCTGAGTGGTTGTTAGTTGGTTGTTTACTGCTCAAGTCAATAGAGCCAACCCTAAAATCTCTTTCTGGGTTATTGTTAAGTGGTTGCTTGTGTGTTATTAGTGGTTGCTAGGTGGTTGCTTACTGGTCCAAGTTAAAAGACCCCACCCCAAAGTCTCTTTTTGGATTAAGTGGTTGCTAGGGTGTTCTGAGTGGTTGCTCAGTGGTTGCTTACTGTTCAAGTCAAAAGAGGCCCACCCTAAATTCTCAATCTGGATTATTGTCAAGTGGTTGCTAGGGTGCTCTGTGTGGTTGCTAAGGGGTTGCTAAGGTGTTCTGAGTGGTTGCTTACTGTTCAAGTCAAAAGAGCCAACACTAAATTTTGTTTCTGGATTTAGTGGTTGCTAGGGTGTTCTGAGTGGTTGCTTACTGTTCAAGTCAAAAGATTCCACCCTAAAGTTTCTCTCGTGATTATTATCAAGTGGTTGCAAGGGTGTTCTTAGTGGTTGCTAGGTGGTTGCTAGGGTGTTCTTATTGGTTGCTTACTGGTCCAATCAAATGACCACACCCCAAAGTCTCTTTCTGGATGCTAGGGTGTTCTGAGTAGTTGGTAGGTGGTTGTTTACTGTTTAAGTCAAAAGAGCCCACCCTAAATTCTCTTTCTGGGTTATTGTCAAGTGGTTGCTAGGGTGTTCTTAGTTGTTGCTAGGGTGTTCTTAGTGGTTGCTTACTGGTCCAAGTCAAAAGACCCCACCCCAAAAGTCTCTTTATAGATGCTAGGGTGTTCTGAGTTGTTGCTAAGGGGTTGCTAGGATGTTCTGGGTGGTTGCTAAAGGGTTGCTAATGTGTTCTGGGTGGTTGCTAAGGGGTTGCTAAGGTGTTCTGGGTGGCTACTGGTCCAATTCAAAAGAGCCCACCTTAAATTCTCTGTTAATATACAATGTCAAATAAGCAGAAGCAACATTTATATATTGAATTTTATGACTGAATCCAGTTGGTAGCACCCACAGTGAAGCATATTTCTGGCATAATTAACAAATTATTAATGGTGTTAAGAGCATTTTGACACATGCACTGACTCATTAAAAAATCTAGTCTGTGTTGTTTCAGAATTAAAGATATTTGCATATCAGTTACAGCTTGTTGCAGTCTCAAAATACAACCTGCAAAAAAGATAGTGCCACCTAGCATGTGATGTGAAGATGATATTTCACAGATTAATCATATTGTGTTTCTGTAATGACAGTAGACGGAGATGGTCTTTTTTATGCTATCGAATAAAGCATGACATTCTTGAAGTCTTCATTGATGCCCAGCAAGTAAAACTGGTGTTCTTATGGCTTCACAGCACTTCGCTACAAATAAGACGCCCTAAATTTGAGGTTTAATATTTCATCCAGTGTTTCTATCCCACTGGAATACTTTAAAATTTGATAGACTTTGTAGTTCAAACAGACGATGGCTTTTATAAGCTCACACGTCATCGCCAGTTCCTAAAATAGCGGCGATAGTCTTCTGCAGTCTTACAATGTTTTGTGAGATGCTGCACAGAAGATTCTTCAACCACAGCTGACAGGTATTGAAATATTCTGATATTTAATGACGTTTGTTTTAAGATGAGCATTCAAATATTGGTTTATTGCTCTTTTAAAGGATAATGAGAAACATTTTCTCCTTTGAAGTACAATGTTGTGATGGGGGAATGACGGGTTATGGACTAAACATCAGTTTGAAAGGAAAGAAAGAAAGAAAAAAAATAATATATGTATATATATATAAATATAGCTATAGCTATTTGCATGTACATTATGTGTTTGTAATTTGTTATAATAATTTTTAATATTCTTAAAGAAAGTTCATGATAAGCGTGATGTGTTGGTGGCTGTGGTCCGGCGTCGGGTGCTCAGCTCGTGGGACGGCAGCTGTATGTTAATGAGCTTTAGCTAGGCAGCGAGCAGCAGTGGGCAGGTGGAATCGCACATGATTGACCCTGCTGAAGCTGTACGGCTGACTATGAGAGCTGCCAGGCTGCGTGACTCACACACGGTGCATTGACTGCACACTTGATTTGTGCTGCACACTCGTTTAGCTGCACACTCGCTGAGCCGCTTCTAGAGGATCCAATGATTTTAAAATACATCAAACATTTAAGGATGAAGATCTTCGGAAGGTTGGACTTAACTTTGGTGAGTTGATGCATTAAAGCTGTTGGCTATTCTCTTTCATGTTTACATTTTGTAGCTGAATCGAAAGTGTAGAAGGAATATAGTTTCGTTGTCTGCCTTTTCAGGATTTGAACTCAAATTTCTTTTGAATGTTCATACAATATAAAGGCATGCATGTATCTGATAGTTTTGCAGTTAAGCTTCACTAAAAAATATAGCCCATGTAGTCTGTTGTTTTATTTTTAAAGTATAATATATATATATATATATATATATATATATATATATATATATATATATATATATATATATATATATATATATAGAGAGAGAGAGAGAGATATATAGATATATATAGATATAGATATATAGATATAGTATTTATTATACATTATATAATATAACACTATTATATTATGCAAAATAACACAATATATGTATACTTTGTGTAATATTATATGGCTGATTTACTCTATATCAATGCACAAAACTGTAAAAAACAAAACAAAAAAAAAAACATATATATATGTATTTATATATACACACACATACATTTCTATATAAATATACAGTATATAGTATATTCTTTTTGTTATATTATTATTATATTATATAATATAAAACACAATATATGTATACTTTGTGTAATATTATAAAGATGATTTTCTCTATATTAATGCACAAAACTGTGCATATATATATATATATATATATATATATATATATACATATATTTATAGTATATCTTTTTTGTTATATAGTGTATAATAAATACAATTATATTATACAAGATAATACACAATACATGTATATTTTATAATATATTTAATATAATATAATATTTATATAATACAACAACTCTATGTAAATGAATATATATATATATATATATATATATATATATATATATATATACATACATACATACATACATACACACACACACACACACACACACACACACACACACACACACACACACACACACACACACACACACACACACACACACACACACACATTTTTATTTGTATGAATTTTATTAGATTAAGAGAAAAGAGGATATATATAGACATAAATAAAGAATATATAAAATATATATATATATATATTATTTTTTATTTATGTCTATAAATATTCTTTATTTCTCTTAATCTTTCCACGTTAATAGATTTAAAGGTATGGGAGCATTACTGCATTTTATCCGTGTGTGTTTAAGTGTGTGGGAATATGGCAGAGCCGGAGAGCGAGTGAAAGGGAGGGTGTTTCTGCACCATTCAGAACTTGAGCGAAGCATTTAGTCTGTGGCTGTAAGGAGACACTACTGAATGGATGTGAATGTTTGAACAGTCACCCTGCTGTGGATTTGGGTAAAATGAGTGACTATAAATAAGCTGTATTGTCACAACCAGTTCAAGAAGAAGAAAAGACTAGATCTTTACATTTTCTGAAGGAAATGTGCAAGCTCCACACCACGATACTAAAGTGATGTGACAGTTTGCTAAGTGGTTATTATATCGAGTATTCTGGGTGGTTGTTTACTTTTATTTCTTACATGATTACATTAAACAACAGTGTCTCACGTATTTAATCAAGGAACATCGAATGATGTTACGCAATCTTGTTTAAGATGCAAGAGCACACTGTTTCTGTTCAAAGAGCTCTTTCAGCAGAACGTCCA
Source organism: Megalobrama amblycephala (assembly GCF_018812025.1). Taxonomy (NCBI): domain Eukaryota; kingdom Metazoa; phylum Chordata; class Actinopteri; order Cypriniformes; family Xenocyprididae; genus Megalobrama; species Megalobrama amblycephala. The sequence continues at coordinate 8,942,894 of NC_063067.1, read as the reverse complement.
TTCTCTGTCAGACCTGCTGCTGAATTGTTGAAGCAGCTTTATCTTCAGGTCTTCAGAGGGTTCAAGAGAGGCCAGAACACTTTGAAAGTTTTCACAGTGCCTCAGACAGATAGGAAGATGAAGGCTGACACTTTTTCAAGGACTTTTGGGTTGTGAAATTATCTAGTTATGAAGACATGATGAATGACCCTGTTTATCTCTAGTTGTGCACCCTAATCAGTGTGTTGTCAGTGCATTTTACAACACACACAGAAAGAGGTTTGGTGTAGGATTTATTTTGAAACAGTGTTTACTCAGAAATTGCTAGTAAATTTTAACAAATAGTTACAAAGGAACGACAAGTAATGCAATGAATTAAACATGCAAACAATGCAAACAAATTCTGAAGTAGAAAGACTGAAATAAAATCATTTTTACAGTGCAGTTTGGATTGTTTTGCTCAAAAGTTGGACATGCTTCTTTCGGGTATCAACTTAGTACTGAATGTTTCTCCTAAAATTCCTTGGAAATAGACATTAGTGAGTCAATTGTTGACATATAAAAAGAGTATAGGGCTGTGAAATGAATGTGAATAAAGTTTGGAATAATTCTAATTTTTAAATGTTTTTGAAAGTCTATAATGCTCACCGTGGCTGCATTTGTTTTAATAAAAAATAGAGTAAAAACAGCAATATTGTGAAATATTATTACAATTTAAAATAACTGCTTTCTGTTTGAATATATTTTAAGATGTAATTTATTTCTTTGATTAAAGCTGAATTTTCAGCATCATTACTCCAGTCTTCAGTGTCACATGATCCTTCAGAAATCATTCTAATATGATGATTTACTGCTCAATTATTAATAATAGTTCTTTATTATTAGCATTTTTCAAAACAGTTTTTGCTGCTTAATATTTTTTTGGAAACTGATACATGTTTTAGTTTTTTTTTTTTTTTTTTGATAAATAGAAAGTTTAAATATCATTCCTTTGTAATATTATAAGTGTCTTTACTGTCACTTTTTATCACTTTAATGTGACCTTGCTGAATAAAATTAATTAATCTCTTAAAAAAATAGTAATAAATGTACTTACCTCAAAATTTTGAATGGTAGTGCATCACAATTTTCACAAATAACTGTTTTCAACATTGATAATGATAATAAATGCTTCTTGAGCAGCAAATCAGCATATTAGAATGATTTCTGAAGGATCATGTGACACTAAAAACTGGAGTAATGATGCTGAAAATTCAGCTTTGACAAAATATATTCAAACAGAAAACAATTATTTTAAATAGTAATAATATTTCACAATTTTACAATTTTTACTGTATTTTTAATCAAATAAATTCAGCCTTGGTAGACATAAGAGACTTAATTATTCCCAACTTTTGGTCGGTAGTGTATATCATTTAATATCAGAAGAATTTGATTTGAGTTCATATTGAGATCTTTGCAGACTTTGTATCTTGGCGCACAGTTTGAGACAGTCTCTTCTGAATCTCTGGAGGTGACATTAGGGGCTGTTTTTCCCAGAAGAAAATCTAAGAAGCAGAAGATCTCTCAATATATGAACTTTCTCATTCAACACTGTACTTATATTAAAGTCTTTCCTGTGGAATCACTTCCGCCTGATGCTTTCCATGTCTCCTTGAGCTTATAATAGTATACCATTAAGCACACGTGATGGCTAAAGTGTTAGCTCGGCTGACAGCATATCATTCCTCCACTCAGAGATAATCAATATAAATGACCTGAACTGAGGAGGTTGTTGCTGCAAGGACCTCCCATGATGATTCACCTCTCAGATTCAGCAGAGAGTTGAGAGCATTGAGTGTGCTGCTGAAACAGGAAGAGGGCCATTATTGTGAGCGGTGAGTGTGAATATGTTCGGTGGTAATCAGTTGGACATGCTCAGATGCTTACGCAACAACTTGCGTCATCGTCAAAATGCTCTGGTGGGACATCTGAGAGCGCAGGATGAGACACTCCTGGTGTGAAAGTGTTTTGCATGAATTTGTGCATCTGCTCTACTTACAAACTCTTGTTTAATAATGAAGCATAAGCAGTACCACAGACTGAATGTAATGTATTTTGTTGCATTGTTTTAACTATTTTAGTTAATGTAAATGGCCTTGACTTGATGCTTGTTCTAAAGCTCCACTGTTGTTTTGTCATTCAGGACTTTGCATATGACGACCCAAAGTTGGAGTTCAACGTGGATGCGCCCAACGGATTGGTGATGGAGGGCTATCTGTTCAAGAGGGCCAGTAATGCCTTCAAAACATGGAACAGGTAGGTCTAACCTGGTTAACGGTAAAAGGAATAGAGGGTATGCATTGACGTCACTTTCCTGCCAGAACACGGACTCAGTGGCAAAAGAGCCTTTAAAAGGGGAAACTGTGAAAACGTGCGTAAAACAAACGATTAAACTAAAGGTTGGACTCGATAGTGTTCTTGTTATAACTTACCAAAGATCCAATAATCCATGGATATTGACATGCAGCTGGGAATTGTGTTTCCTGACATTTATATGTGCCTGATTTGGACGCAGGGGAAATGCATAAAGCAAATTTGCCTGTGAACGCTTTATAGAAATACAATATAGGTAGGTCTAAATCCGAGTGATCACTTATATCAATGTTATATATCATCCAGTCCTAAAACTTTTTGTCAGTGTTTAATTAAAAACACCTAATTATGCAGAATATAAGATGGTAAATATTTAAAGGTCCCGTTTTTCGTGGTTTTTTTGAAGCTTTGATTGTGTTTATAGTGTGCAATATAAAATGTGTTCATGTTTCGCGTGTAAAAAAACACAGTATTTTTCACATAATTTACTTATCTGTATACCGCTGTTTCCACTGTCATAAAAACGGGCTGATGACTTCCTTGTTCTATGAAGTCCCTCCTTCAGAAATACGTAACGAGTTCTGATTGTGCCAGCGGTTCCTGTGTTGTGATTCGACAGCAGCTTAGCGCTCCTTGCCCGGAAAGGTCACGCCTCTTACCATAACGTGGAGATGCACGCGCTCAGTGTTATTGTAAACATGTCTTTAATTTTACCCTATCAATTTGAGCCGGAATCAGACCCGGTGATTGGACTGCGGGATGAAAATAACAGCGTTTCGACGACATGGCGACAAACACACTCTACAAACGCAACTCTTGTGTATTCCTGTGGGCGGAGGTTAGTCAAAAAACTGTTTTAGTGACGACATTAAAGAAGGAAGTAGAGGGATGTAGTCCAAACTGGCCGTTCGATGTAGGCGACTTCTGTTAAATAAAATATCTCGCTTGGCATTGAACTTTGAGCTTTAAAATTTTACAGATTTTATTTATACTCTAACAACAACATTACACACTAACTAAAGTTTGAAACATGGGATCACGAAGAACGGGACCTTTAATTGATGAGTTGTCAATACAATATATAGCAATAGTATATATAGTGTATGATTTTTACCCCAAAAATTCAACATATGGACTAAATGATAACTGCAAATCCAAGTTTCTCTGCCTGGAGTCTAGTTTTTTCTGTGAATTGCAGCGATCCGTTTGCTTCTCTTTTCTTTATCTTTCGGCAGTCTGTAAAAATATACCTCAGATTTCTTGTCAAATCTATTTGTAGAGACAATCGCAAAGCTCTTTCCCATTTTGAACGTGTTTTTTCATCGCATTCAAGCTGAAAACCAATGCTGCCACTCAGTTGGCGTAACCGCAGTCATAACGGCCGACGGTGACATCACGTGCATACCCTCTATAAGAAGATATTCAGGATTTGGAAATGTAATTTAGGGTACATTTATACAACAACGATGTACTAAAAACTGAAATGGAAACATTTTTCCTTTGTCAATGTCAAAACGGTCCCTGTTCACATGGGAATTCTGCTGCCAGGCCAGTAGATGGCGATGTCACTTTGTAAAGAAACACTACACGCATGTAGACTGAACACGTAATACACATGCGCATGACGTCACAGTTTTCACAAATTTGTGTTTTTGTAGTTTACACAGAGACGATAACGGTCTCGTTTTCAAAAACTTGCACTTTGTGTTTTCAGGCCCCCACGGTGTGTAAATGAACAGCCAAAACACATATAAAGTTTTCTGTTTTTGGTTGAAAATGGTGTCATGTCAACTGATAATTATTTTAGTGTTATATTATAAACAAGGATTGCATTTAATGGTGTTATTAAAATATTTTGTTTATTTATGAAATAAATATTTTAATATCAATAATCCTAACCCTAAATGATAGTTTATAAAGATTCACTTTAAAGGGTTAGTTCACACAAAAATGAAAATTCTGTCATTAGGTACGCACTCTCATGTCATACTACACCCTTAAGACCTTCGGAACACAAATTAAGATATTTTTGATGAAATTCGACAGTTTCTGAACTACACATTGGCATCAACAACATTGCACCTTTCAAGGTCCAGAAAGGTAGTAAAGACATTGTTAAAATAGTCAACGTGACTACAGTGGTTCAACCTTAAAGGGTTAGTTCACTCAAAAATGAAAATTATGTCATTAATGACTCACCCTCATGTCGTTCCAAACCCGTAAGACCTCCGTTCATCTTCAGAACACAGTTTAAGATATTTTAGATTTAGTTTGAGAGCTTTCTGTCCCTTCATTGAACATGTATGTACGGTATACTGTCCATGTCCAGAAAGGTAATAAAAACATCATCAAAGTAGTCCATGTGACATCAGAGTGTTAGTTAGAATTTTTTGAAGCATCGAAAATACAATTTGGTCCAAAAATAACAAAAACTACGACTTTATTCAGCATTGTATTCTCTTCTGGGTCTGTTGTCAATCCGGGTTCACGACTCCGCAGTGACGCTGCTGACGTAAGACGCTGCTGACGTGTTATCTGGTGCGCCCGAGCTTCGTTTACAGTCTGAGGGAGACGCACGCTGTATTCAAGCTATTCTACATTGTTTGTATTTTGGTATTGCTATATTTTTTAAAATGGTGCGGAAGTGTGCATGTCGCGGATGTCCTAATCGCCAAAAACATCCACGGTGATGTAAAAGTGCATTACCAACGCCGACAGATGAAAGGATTCAATGGAATCAATTCAATGGAAAGGATTCCGGAAGAGAATACAATGCTGAATAAAGTCATAGTTTTTGTTATTTTTGGACCAAAATGTATTTTAGATGCTACAAAAACTTCTAACTAACCCACTGATGTCACATGGACTACTTTGATGATGTTTTTATTACCTTTCTGGACATGGACAGTCTACCGTACATACATTTTCAATGGAGGGACAGAAAGCTCTCGGACTAAATCTAAAATATCTTAAACTGTGTTCTGAAGATGAACGGAGGTCTCACGGGTTTGGAACGACATGAGGGTGAGTCATTAATGACATAATTTTCGTTTTCAGGTGAACTAACCCTTTAATGTTAACGCAAAAACAAGAAAAAAACAATGAATTTATTCAACAAATTCGTCTCTCCCCTGTCATTCTCATACTCTATTTACATTGCAGCGCTTCCATGTCAGAACGCTGACTCGTTATTGGCTGGCTCCTGCGTTAGCATCACACGCATGTGTCGTGCTGCTCACGTGTGCAATACTGAGCCGGCATTCTGACGTAAACACGGAAGCCTGCAGTGCGTTCACTAGTTCAACTGTGTATGACAACAGTTCAAGTTGTTAAATAAAGTCATTATTTTTGTTTTGTTTTTGCACACGAAAAGTATTCTCGTCACTTCATAACATTAAAATTGAACCACATGTCTTTAGTACCTTTCTGGACTTCAAAAGTGCAATGTCGTTGCTGCCAAGGTGTGGTTCAGAAACTGTCGGATTTCATAAAAAATATCTTAATTTGTGTTCTGAAGATGAACAAAGGTCTTACGGGTGTGGAACGACATGAGGGTGAGTAATAAATGACTGAATTTTCATTTTTGGGTGAACTAACCCTTTAAGTGAGTTACATGATAGTAAAGGTTATCTAAAAGTAAAAAAGCATGCACAATCAGCTAATGAATGTATAAAAATTCCTTGTGTGTGTATTTTCTTTTTTTCAGGCGATGGTTCTCCATCCAAAACGGCCAGTTGGTTTATCAGAAGAAACTAAAGGTAAGTTCAATTCAGCATTCAGTAACTGGACACAGAAGTCACAGCAGTTTAGACAGGGAATCTGTCATTGATTTTAACTCTATACAGTACATTGAGAGAACGTGTCTATGGATCAGCAGAATTCTTCAGCAGATATCAGCTCAGAATCAATGATGGTGAATCTTCACCTCACCGGTCACTGAGCTGTTAGATACAGTAGTTCTAGTTTAGCCAGGCAGCATATCTCCAAAGCACTCAGTCTTTTTGAAGATAACAAACTCATTCCCCGCCAAATCAATGCAAGCACACAGTGCTGCCTACTCTTCATCTGTTCAGAGAACATCTATTTATTCCTGTGGAAGTGCTTACTCAGGGTGCTTGCTTAAATTACTGCGACGCAGTGCTGTTTAATGCATTTCAGAGGGAAATAGGTTTATTTAGAGTGAATTTTCAGGCTTCTTGTCCTCTACAGGATTCACTGACGGTTGTTGTGGAGGACTTGAGACTGTGTTCTGTCAAACCTTGCGAGGACATCGAGAGGAGGTTCTGTTTTGAAGTCGTGTCTCCCACCAAGTGAGTCCTTAAGCAGACTTTAGATTTTGCTTCTTTTAGAGCTGCATAACTAGTAGTAATTGTTTTCTATGGATGTGTATTGTAGGAGCTGTATGTTACAGGCTGAGTCAGAGAAACTTCGGCAGGCCTGGATCCAGGCGGTCCAAGCCAGCATCGCCTCAGCGTACAGAGAGAGTCCAGACAATTTTTATATTGAGGTTTGTACGGTCTACATGTTAAAGGGTTAGTTCACCCGAAAATGACATTTCTGTCATTTATTACTCACCCTCATGTCGTTCCACATTTCCTTCATTCAACTTTAGAACACAAATTAAGATATTTTTGATGAAATCCGAGAGGTTTCTTAACCAACACATAGGTAGCAACATTGCATCTTTTGAGGTTCAAAAAGATTGAAAAACATGGTTAAATTTAACAACGTGACTACAGTGGTTCAACCTGAATATTATGAAGCGACAGGAATACTTTTTGTGCGCAAAAACTAAACAAAAAAACAACTTTATTAAACAATTTGAACCGTTGTCATACGCAGTAAAAGTAACTCAGTTTAGCGCTTCCTTGTTTACGTCCGAACGCCGACTCATTATTGGCCAAAGCTGAACATGTGAACACCACGACACATGCATGTGATGCCGACGCAAGAGCCAGCCAGTAATGAGTCGGCATTCGGACGTAAACAAGGAAGTGCTACACTGAGTTCACTACGTATGAGTCAATTATGCATAATTTGTTTTTGTGTACAAAAAGTATTCTCGTCGCTTCATAACATTACAGTTGAACCACTTTAGTCACGTTTTATATTTTAACCATGTTTTTACAACTTTTCTGGACTTCAAAATATGTTATAGAAATGTTTTAAATAATCATATTATTAAATGTCATCCAGTTTATTCTAACAGTTTTTTAGTTTGAAAGTTCTGTTTTGAGTAATGTAAAAATACTTATTAATATATGTAAAATATTTTAAAGTACTATGCCATTTGAAGACTTTTCTAAAGAACACAAACAAATAAATAAATCACTCTGTGCTGTTTTGTGTGTGTGTCTCCAGCGTTTGGACCGGACCGCCTCACCATCCATCAGCAGTATAGACTCAGCAAATGAGCCCAGAGAGCGCAGTGGGAGGGGCGAGGGCATTCTGCAGCGTATCCTGTGTCTGCCGGGAAACCAGCAGTGCTGTGACTGTGGGCAGGTCGACCCCCGCTGGGCCAGCATCAATCTGGGCGTCCTGCTCTGCATCGAGTGCTCCGGCATTCACAGGTAAGGCATGGAAGTGATCGTAACGGATCACTGTACCAAAAGAAGAGGTCTGTGAAGTGACCAGCCACTGTAAACACGTTGTGTCACTCCCCCCCGGGCTCGAGCGGGTTTCCTAATTGGATTAGGTCAGATTTGATTCTCTCAGTAATCAGAGGCAACCAGCGAGGAGTGACCGCAGGGCTGTCAGGACAAGAGAGAAGGTCAGCGACTGCTGTTTATGTCCTGTAGGCAGACAGCGCTAAATAGAAAAGAAAATATTATTATTATTATTATTATTATTATTATTGTTGTTATTATTCAACAATTTCAATAAACAATTTAGCATAAATTGTTAATAACAATAATATTATTATTAATAATAATTTGTTGTTAATAATATAAAAAAGGTTTACTACTACTACTAATAATAATTATTATTGTTAATATTAATGTTAATAATAATATTATTATTATTACTATTATTATTCAACCACTTCTACTACTAATTATTGTTGTTAATATACTTCTTCTACCACTAATAATAATTCATTTATTATTATTTTTCAACCATTTCTATCTCAAAACAATTTTGCATAAATTGCTAATAATAACAATACTACTAATTATTATTGTTAATATACTTCTTCTACTACTACTACTACTACTACTACTACTAATAATAATAATAATAATAATAATTATAATTATTATTATTATTACTATTAATTTATTATTATTATTATTTCAACCATTTCCATCTCAAAACAATTTTGCATAAATTGCTAATTGTTAATAATACTTCTATTACTTCTATTACTACTTATAATAATAATAATAATAATAAATTCAGTATTATTGTTATTATTATTCAACCATTTCCACTGCAAAACAGTTTTGCATGAATTGCTAATAATGAAAATAGTACATACTACTACTACTACTAATAATAATAATAATAATAATATTGTTGTTGTTATTATTATTGTTATTATTATTATTGTTAATAATACTATTGTTATTGTTAATATTATTTTTATATTTTGTGTATACTTAGTATTTCATCCAGTAATGAAGAATATAGATAACAGTTAATTGTAATTAAAATGTGATGGCATTTGTGGTTTCTTGCATCAAAAACAGTTTAACATCACCATCTTCCACCCCTTCTCTACCAATTCTCAATTTCAAAAGAACAAATAAAATCATGTTTTTCATAATATGTCCCCTTTTAAGAGTCATGAGATGACTTTATCAGATTGGTACCTTTCGGTTTAAAACATGAGACACACTGTGTGTTTATGCATTCAACCCTGTCTGGACTATCTTCTGAATATTCATGCTCTCTCTGACGCCACACCTCTCACACTGAGCTCACATGAGACTTGTCCTCCAGACAGTGTGGCAAACCATCACACAGTCTTTGCCCGTTCTAACTTGGTTGCCTGGAAACACGCTGATCTAGTGGGCAGAATACACATTTACATGACAGTGTGGGCCACCGCTGTGTTTCTTGCGATGCCTGCCATCCCAGTGCTGCTCTCCTCAGCTTGAGTGGGAAACATCTTGCTTGAATTGTTAGTGAATGCTGGGAGTTTGACATCGTTGGAGAGTTTCAGTAGCTTAAGTCAGAAACTTTTTAGCTAAGTGAAGTTTACAGTTAGAGACAGCTTTGCCAGGTTTTCTCAACAAAACCCGCGGCAACAATTCCACAGGAAAACCGCGGACTTGGCAACACTGGTTACAGACTAGCAGATATAGCTTTTTGGTAACATTTTATTTTAAGGTGACTAGTTACATGTTACTACATGTACTTACTATAGTAATAACAGTAAATTATGCATAATTACAAGTAACTAACCCTAAACCAAACCCTAACCATAAATCTATAGAAAGTACATGTAACTAATTAATATTACTCAGCACTTATTTGAGTAGATACAATGTAACTACATCACCTTAAAATAAAGTGTAACCAACTTTTTAATAACCTATAGAATGCTGATTAATTGTGTCCAATAACAGATATGAAAAAACTGTTTTTAATTATTTTTTACCCAATAATAAAAAATCTATAAATACAAGGAAATTATAAGGAATAAAAATAATAATGAATAATAACAACTATCATGATTATCATCATTGTTGTTCATGCAATTTTTATGCAAAATTGTTCAATAATAATGAATAACAACAACCATTATCATCATTATTTATGTGGTTTTATTTAAAAAAAAATTTGATGATGGTAATAATAATAATAATAATAATAACCCTAATTATTATTGTCATTTATGCTAAATTGTTTAGTTGTCGTTGTTGTTGTTGTTGTTATAACTAAACAATTTAGCATACATGTCATTGATGATAATTAGGGTTATTATTATCATAATTTCTTTTGTAAATAAAACTACATAAATAATAATAATGATGATGATGATGGTTGTTGTTATTCATTATTATTATTAAATAATTTTGCATGAACAACAATGATGATAATTATAACAATAAGTATGAATAACAATAGTTGTTATTCATACTTAAAATAATTATAATAACCCTAATTATCATCAATGACATTTATGCTAAATTATTTAGTTATTATTATTATTATTATTAAACAATTTAGCATAAGTAACATTGATGATAATTAGGGTTGTTATTATTATTATTATTATTATTATAAGTATGAATAACAACTATCAATATCATCATCATTTATGAAGTGTTATTTATGCAAAATTGTTTAGTAATAATGAATAATCGAAACAACAAACATCATTATCATCATTATTTATGCAATTTTATTAATAAAAAAAAATATTATTAGTAACCATTAACCATTATTATAACCATTTCTATTTTAAAACAATTTTTTACAAGTAAAATTGCATGAATAACAACAATGATGATGACTGTGATGGTTGTTGTTGTTTATGAATTTTTATTTATGCAAAGTTGTTTTGTAGTAGAAATGATTGCAAAATATTCTGTGTTTTGGGCTATGTTTTAATTATCGCATGTACAGTATGATGATTTTGTATAAAGTCATGTATCTTTTTCGGCGAAGACAATGTGACAGGCATCCAAGATGATGGATAGAATTGAGAGAAAAGTTTATATATTTCATTCCAGAGTGATAAAAGAATACATAACAGTTCGTTCTAATTAAAATGTAACAGTATTTGCAGTATTTGTGTTGTAACGCTAACCACCAAAATCATTTTTTGACCAACGGTTTTCCTTCTTTTCACAGGAGTTTGGGAGTACACTGTTCAAAGGTCCGCTCTCTCACCCTGGACTCATGGGAACCGGAGTTACTGAAGGTCTGCTCAAATATCCAGATTGTTCTCCTCCTAATCTCTCTTGGATGACCTTTCACTGTGACGTGAGCAAACATGCTCTGACAATAACTGCTGTCTGTTCTGTTGTAATGCAGCTGATGTGTGAACTAGGAAACAGTATCATCAACCACATCTATGAAGGGAGCTGTGAAGAGCAGGGCGTGAAGAAACCGGGCCCCAGCAGCTCCAGGTGAGTGATGATGATGAGGGACATGGAAAAAAGTGGCTCTTTATTAGTCAGGCTGAATGTTGAATGTTCAGTTGCTGCCTTGATTTTTCAGGCAAGAAAAGGAGGCCTGGATCAAAGCGAAGTATGTGGAGAAGAAGTTCCTGAAGAAGATGATGACGGGTGAGGTTCTGGTCAACGGCGGGAGAAAATCTGAGCGCCGATGGAACTCTAGGAAATGCAGGAGACATAACAGCGCCACCACCGTCCCCAAAGCACACCGGAGGTACAGACAGGATCCAGGCAGTGCATCTCCAGCAACCCTTTCTTCAGGTAATCGATACAAATTGTCTTTATTATTGAATGTTTAAGAAAGTACCATGGTTGTACCATGTTTTTTGGATGATTAAATGCTTGATAATACCAATGTGAAGTGCCTTGGAGTACATACCATGGTACATGAATATGGAAATCATTCAGTGTCATAGTATTAACGTCTGATACCATCAGGTCTGATAATGTGTGTTAAATGTAAAAGTTTTTAAAAAGTAGCTTTTTTTCTATTCTTTTTTTCCCAACTTTCAGCAACTGCTGCTCTGGAGAGGAAGTTTAGACGGGAATCCCTCTTTTGCCCAGATGAGTTGGACACTCTTTTCTCCTATTTTGACACTGGTTCAGGGCCTCGCAGTAAGTATTATTTATATTCTGGCCAATGGAATTATACTTTCACATTTGGTTTAATTGCTTGGCTTGTGCTTTGTTTTATTTTTTTTCTTTGCTTTCTTTGTTTAGTGTTTTTGTTTTGTTTGGCCTTGCATTTCGATTTGCTTTGTTTATTGTTTACTTTTGTGGTTTTGTTTTGTTTTTGCTTTGTTTTATTTTGCTTTGTTTTTTGTATGCTTTTGTTGCTTTGTTTTGCTTGTTTTTTTCCTTTTGTTTTTTATTTTGTTTTGTATTTTGTTTAGCTTTGCATGTTGATTTGCTTTGTTTATTGTTTACTTTTGTGGTTTTGCTTTTGTTTTGTTTTTTCTTTGTTTTAATTTGCTTAGTTTTGTATACTTTTGTTGTTTTGTTGCTTTGTTTTGCTTTGCTTTGCTTTTTGTTTACTTTTATGTTGTATTTTGTTTTGCATTTTGCTTTGTTTTGTTATTTTGATTTTCTTTGTTTTGTTTACTTTTGCTGTTTTTTGTTTTTGCTCGTTTCTTTTTTGAATACTTTTGTTGTTTTGTTTTGTTTTTGCTTTGCATTTTTGATTTTGTTGATGTTGTTTTATAATTTGTTTTGCTTTGCATTTTGCTTTGCTTTTTGTTTACTTATTTCTGTCTTTTGTTTTAATTTACTATCTTTTTGTGTACTTTTGTTTACTTTTTTGTTTTGTTTTCACTTTGCTTTGCTTTGTAATGTTTTGCTTTTCTTTTAAACTTTTGCTTTGTTTTTTTTATTTATTTTTTTACTTTGCATTTTGCTTTGCTTTTTGTTGTATTGTTTTGTGTCTTGCTTTTGTTTTATTTTCTTTTGAATTGCTATGTTTTTGTTTACTTTTGTTTGGATTGCTTTGTTTTGCTTTGAATTCTGCTTTGCTTTGTGCTTTTCTTTTACACTTTTGCTTTATGTTACTTTGTTTTGCTTTTTTTTGGGGGGGGGGGGGGGTAATTTTATATAGTTGAATAACTGTGACGCATAGATTCATCATGTTTTCTGTCAGTGCTTGTTGGCCGTTATTGACGCTCTAGAGATGTAATGTTCCCGTGGTGGGCTTGTGTTGGTCCTGCAGGTCTGAGCAGTGACAGTGGGTTAGGTGGCAGCACTGACGGCAGCACTGACGTCTTGGTGTTTGAGTCTGTGGTGGACAGCGTCACAGAGGAGGGTGAGTCAACCACTGTGTGACTTGGTGTTAACCAAGTCTTCATATTCCACACTGACTGTTGAAGCAGATGTATCATGTGTTACAAGTGTTTTTGTAATGTTCAGAGTGTGAGGTATCTGAAGACTCCAGTAATGAGGCTGAACTTGAGCCGGAGGCATCGGATCCAGAGGATCTGAGAGAACTGGATCCCAGAGCATTACTCTATAAGGCCTGTCAGGCACGCAATCTGCCCATCATGGCTGAAGCTCTGGCACATGGAGCAGACGTCAACTCAGTCAATGAGGAGGATGAGGGGAAAAGCCCCCTTATTCAGGCTGTGATTGGAGTGAGTCATTCTAAAAATATTCAGATGCATTGCTCACACACATATTAACAGAAATCTAAATAAGAAGTGACGGTAAACTTCCAGCTTACTTCAATGGCATGTTAAATAACCATGGTCCATTTTGAGGTTTTAAAAGTCCTAATCCTCTGGTTTTTGACATCCAGGGTTCCTTGATAGCCTGTGAGTTTCTGCTACAGAATGCTGCAGATGTCAACCAAAGAGATCACAGAGGGAGAGGCCCGCTGCATCACGCCACATACTTGGGTCATACTGGGTGAGGGCTCTTGATTTGCTGTCTTACACTCTTAAAAACAAAGGTTCTTTATCTGCATCTATGGTTCCATAAATAACCATCCATGGAACATTTCCACAGCACAAAAGGTGCTTTATAGTTGAAAAACGTTCTTCAGATGATTCAAATGTTCTTTGAAAAAAATGGTTCTTTTAAGAACTGTTCACTGAAAGGTTCTTTGAGGAACCACAATAGTTCTTCAGTGGCATGACAGGGAAAACCCTGAATGTAATATTCCCTCTATGAATCTATTTTACTTGTTGGAACCACCACAATACAGATTCACGTTTTACATAATTGTACTCAATACCCTACATAAATGTCCTGTTCGGTGATGTCTCAAATAGCAGTATTATTATACTTTTAATATATACCATTGTACTGAATATTCATGCACTGTGGTATTTACATGGTACTTTTACATATTTCAAAGAATGGAATGATACATGGCCAAAAAATGGTATTGCCATGATAAGATGTCCAATCAAGCTAATTAGTAGCAAAACTTTTCTGCAAATGTATTTACTTTATCTTCTGTTGTTTTCTTTCCAGTCAAGTGTGTTTGTTCCTGAAACGAGGAGCGACCCAGAACGATGGTGATGAGGATGGACACGACCCACTGAGCATAGCAGTTCAAGCTGCTAACGCTGACATAGTTACTCTGTAAGTTTAAAAAGTTTCTATGCATGTGTTTCTATATGTTTGCAGTATTTACACTACAGACTTCAAAAGTTTGGGGTCAGTACGATTTTTGGTCACACTTTAGATTAGCGTCCAATTCTCACTATTAACTATGACTTTTGCCTCAATAAACTCCTAATTATTTCTTATTAATAGTTAGTAAGGTAGTTTAGGTATTGTGTAGGATTATGGGATGTAGAATAAGGTCATGCAGAATAAGGCATTCATATGTGCTTTATAAGTACTAATAAACAGCCAATATCCTAGTAATATGCATGCTAATAAGCAACTAGTTAATAGTGAGAATTGGACCCTAAACTGTGTTACCTTTTTTTTTTTATGCATTAAATTGATCAAAAATGACTGTAACAAAAAAAAAAACATTTATAATGTTGCAAAATATTTTTATTTTAAATAAATTCAGTCATTTATCATAGAATCCTGAAAAAATGTATCACGGTTTCCACAAAAATATAGCTGTTTTCAACATTGATAACAGTAAGAAATTGTAATAATATTTTACAGTTTTTACAGTATTTTTGATCAAATAAATGCAGTCTTGGTGAGCATAGAGACTTTTTTCAATAACATTAAAAAAATCTTACCGACCCCAAAGTTTTGAACGGTAGCATCTATAAGAAATTGTTCAAAGTTTGATTCCAAATCAAACCTCTCTCTGTTTCTTCTCTCTTTTTCTCTCTCAACAGGTTACGTCTAGCACGTATGAACGAGGAGATGCGCGAGTCGGAGGGTCCGTTCGGTCAGCCAGGTCAATATTCTAGCAGCAGTCCCACAGAGCAGCAGTATAAGAAATGCATACAAGAGTTTATCTGTATCAACATAGCTGAGTGCTAGAGAGCCCAGCGGAGCACTTTTCCCATCATTCTCACCAAGACCTGACATGTGTTTATCTGTAAAGATGGGCCAGCCTTGCTGTAAATTCCACCTAAACCAGCTTTTGAAGGTTTTAAATGGTTTCTATATGGTTAGAGTTGGTCATTACGAGGTCCAAGCTGGTTTAGGTGGTTGATCAGGTGAACTTCCAGCCCAGTGGGACCAAGCTTAACCTCTTGCTCAAAGTGGTTAAGGTTGGTTAACCACTTCACATGCTGCAGATTTCAGATCACATTTCAAAGTTAGTCACATGATTGACTGGCCACCATAGTTTGGCCTAGCAAACAGTGGTGCTACTCATTTCAAGTCAGTCTTTATATTAAGGAGGTTACCTGTGGTTTAGATAATTGTGGTGCCATTGGTCAGATACCAATTACACAGACTATTGCACTCGCTGATCCTTACTAGTATATCTGAACTGTTTATGAACTAACCTTCAGAGTTGGCTTCTATACATGTCTGGCTGCACTTTCACTCATCACTTACACTTCAAACAGTATTATACAGTATGATAGGCAGCTGTCTATCTATTCTAACAGTATTTTAGTGGCATTTTTGTACACAGATCGGGCCCTTAAAAACTTTTTGTGCTTGCAAACGCATGAGGGAGAGTGGGATCAAAAACTGTGATTATTATATGTCATAAATGTATAAAATGTCTAATCTACTAACTGAAAATGTGATTTTGTCAAGTTAAATGCCACTGTTATGCACTTTTTATTAACTCCACTGTTGTTTTTGTTCGCTTTTATGGATGATGGTGTTAGAAAATGCCTCAAACGGGATTTTTTATGCTTTTATGATTACCGCCCAGAGCAATAGTGCAATGATACGATGGTTTTTATGTATTGCGGAAACAGATTGTATTTTTGTAACTTCATATACTTGTGAACTTTACAGTTCGCAACCAAACTCCAGTTTAGACACCAAAAACAAATTAGCAAATTCATTTACAGGGTTGTAAAATCAAAAATGACTGATTAACAAGACAATACCGCTCAAAAGTTTGGGGTTAGTATGATTTTGTAATATTTTTGAGTCTCTTATGCTCATCAAGGCTCCATTTATTTGATGAATAATACAGTAAAAATAGTAAAATTGTGAAATATTATTACAATTTAAAATAACTATTTTCTATTTGAATGTGTTTTAAAATGTAATTTATTCCTGTGATCAAAGCTGAATTTTCAGCATCATTACTCCAGTCTTCAGTGTCACATGATCCTTCAGAAATCATTCTAATATGGTGATTCGCTGCTCAAGAAATGTTTATTTTTCTTATTGTTGAAAACAGTGGTGCTGCATAATATTTTTGGAAACTTTTTTCAGGATTCTTTGATGAATATAAAGTTCAAAAGAACAGTATTTATTTGAAATATAAATCTTTTGTAACATCATAAACATCTTTACTCTCACTTTTGATCAATTTAATGCATCCTTGCTGAATAAAAGTAGTAATTTCTTTCAAAAAATCATACTGATACCAAACTTTTGAACAGTAGTGTGTGTGTTAGTGTATAATGCAGTAGTTTTATTTTTGCTTATTAATTTCTGTTATCTTCAGTGCATTGATTGCTGTTGCTCTGGTCTGTTTGGTTTCCTGCTGCTTTTTGCTCCTCGTGAATCTGAGTGTGAATGAAATCTCAAAATATGGTCTCAATTCTAAAACTTCTGCTTTATATTGGAGAGGACACTAAAAAGCATGAGCATATCTAACTATTTTGGACGACATCGTAAGCGAGTTAACGTGATGTCATATATATATATTCCTGGCAGTCATAAATATATTCATGAGACGTGTCTTGATTATGTTATGTAAAGTCGGATGTGTACCATCACTTTAACTCAAGATCTCAACCAAAGACCACAGACATGTTAGTGTATAAGGACCCTTTTCCCCAAAGCAATCAAAAACATAGCACTTGTTGAGAGGAAATTCATTTGTAAATGTGTTATTTGTCATTTGTGAACAGGCTAGAATACTGTAAAGTTGTTCCCCGACATGTTTTGGGTGAAAGGTCATTGGTTGGTGTCGTCTTTGTCTCGCTGGCCAATGAAATCGTAGCACTTTCTGTTTAACGTTTTGTGAATATGGAATCAGTATGACTCCTGAAGTGGCAAAACCGAACCAAAAGCATAACTTTTTTCAAAATAAATACAATGATGCACCAATATTTTAAAAAAAAAAAAAAACTGTTAAACGAGATTTTTTTTCTAGTTGGTGGCTGTAGCACATAACCTCTTCTACTGCTTGCTTTCATATTTCTGCTTTTCTTTTCATGTCGGTGTCATGCTACGATTTTGTAAAATATGTCTGAATATTGTATAACTGAAGATTCTTCTGTAAATTAGAACCTTTGCGACTTCTTTTTATTTGCTCTTTGTTTCTGCCCTTTTATCTGTCATTTCCTTCTAAACCGAAAAGAATCATGACAATAAATGAAACGTGAATGAAGTACTAACTGCTTTTGCTTGGCTTTTCTTCTCCAGCCTCTCTCTTCTCTGTCTGCTGAGTTAGTGTGCACTGTTATATAACTGTCTGCATTAACACAACTCACTCATGAACCCAAGATTGCTGCTGTAAGTTTTTGACTGATTAATTTACATTTTGAAATTAACATTTATTTTGCCTTTAAATTATTTTAATATGTTCCTTTGACTGGATCAAAGAGCTATTAGAATGTCAGGGTTAAAGATATATATATTGTATATTAAATATATGATATTAAATATACAATATCAATCAAAATTTGATAGTAAGATTTTTTTTGTTTTTGAAAGTAATGTCTTTGGGACCTTTCTATGGAAGCTTGTTTCCATAGAAAGGTCAAATTTTTAATAATTTTTTTTTTAATAAAACAAATTTTTATCTTGCAATTCTGATTTACATTCTCAAAATTCAGATTTTTTTTCAGAATTGTGATATAAAGTACGAGTTATAAAGTCAGAATTGCGAGATATAAAGTCAGAATTGCGAGATATAAAGTCAGAATTGCAAGATATAAAGTCGCAATTGCGAGTTATAAAGTCAAAATTGCGAGATATAAAGTCAGAATTGCGAGATATAAAGTTGCAATTGTAAGTAATAAAGTCAGAAATGCGAGATATAAAGTTGCAATTGTGAGTTATAAAGTCAGAATTGCGAGATATATAGTCGCAATTGTAAGTAATAAAGTCAGAATTGCGAGATATAAAGTTGCAATTGTAAGTAATAAAGTCAGAAATGTGAGATATATAGTCGCAATTGTGAGTTATAAAGTCAGAATTGCGAGATATATAGTCGCAATTGTGAGTAATAAAGTCAGAATTGCGAGAGATAAAGTTGCAATTGTAAGTAATAAAGTCAGAAATGCAAGATATATAGTCGCAATTTTGAGTTATAAAGTCAGAATTGCGAGATATATAGTCGCAATTGTAAGTAATAAAGTCAGAATTGCGAGATATAAAGTCGCGATTGTAAGTAATAGTCAGAAATGTGAGATATATAGTCGCAATTGTGAGTTATGAAGTCAGAATTGCGAGATATATAGTCGCAATTGTGAGTTATAAAGTCAGAATTGCAAGATATATAGTCGCAATTGTAAGTAATAAAGTCAGAAATGCGAGATATATAGTCGCAATTGTAAGTAATAAAGTCAGAAATGCGAGATAGTCGCAATTGTGAGTTATGAAGTCAGAATTGCGAGTTATATAGTCGCAATTGTAAGTAATAAAGTCAGAATTGCGAGATATAAAGTCGCAATTGTAAGTAATAAAGTCAGAAATGCGAGATATATAGTCGCAATTGTGAGTTATAAAGTCAGAATTGCGAGATATATAGTCGCAATTGTAAGTAATAAAGTCAGAATTGCGAGATATAAAGTCGCAATTGTAAGTAATAAAGTCAGAAATGCGAGATATATAGTCGCAATTGTGAGTTATAAAGTCAGAATTGCGAGATATAAAGTTGCAATTGTAAGTAATAAAGTCAGAAATGCGAGATATATAGTCGCAATTGTAAGTAATAAAGTCAGAATTGCGAGATATAAAGTTGCAATTGTAAGTAATAAAGTCAGAAATGCGAGATATATAGTCGCAATTGTAAGTAATAAAGTCAGAATTGCGAGATATAAAGTTGCAATTGTAAGTAATAAAGTCAGAAATGCGAGATATATAGTCGCAATTGTAAGTAATAAAGTCAGAATTGCGAGATATAAAGTCGCAATTGTAAGTAATAAAGTCAGAATTGCGAGATATAAAGTCGCAATTGTAAGTAATAAAGTCAGAATTGCGAGATATATAGTCGCAATTGTGAGTTATAAAGTCAGAATTGCGAGATATAAAGTTGCAATTGTAAGTAATAAAGTCAGAAATGCGAGATATATAGTCGCAATTGTGAGTTATAAAGTCAGAATTGCGAGATATAAAGTTGCAATTGTAAGTAATAAAGTCAGAATTGCGAGATATAAAGTCGCAACTGTAAGTAATAAAGTCAGAATTGCGAGATATAAAGTTGCAATTGTAAGTAATAAAGTCAGAATTGCGAGATATATAGTCGCAACTGTAAGTAATAAAGTCAGAATTGTGAGATATAAAGTCGCAATTGTAAGTAATAAAGTCAGAATTGCGAGATATATAGTCGCAATTGTAAGTAATAAAGTCAGAATTGCGAGATATAAAGTCGCAATTGTAAGTAATAAAGTCAGAATTGCGAGATATAAAGTTGCAATTGTAAGTAATAAAGTCAGAATTGCGAGATATATAGTCGCAATTGTAAGTAATAAAGTCAGAATTGCGAGATATATAGTCGCAATTGTAAGTAATAAAGTCAGAATTGCGAGATATAAAGTCGCAATTGTAAGTAATAAAGTCAGAATTGCGAGATATATAGTCGCAATTGTAAGTAATAAAGTCAGAATTGCGAGATATAAAGTTGCAATTGTAAGTAATAAAGTCAGAATTGCGAGATATAAAGTTGCAATTGTAAGTAATAAAGTCAGAATTGCGAGATATATAGTCGCAACTGTAAGTAATAAAGTCAGAATTGCGAGATATAAAGTTGCAATTGTAAGTAATAAAGTCAGAATTGCGAGATATATAGTCGCAACTGTAAGTAATAAAGTCAGAATTGCGAGATATAAAGTCGCAATTGTAAGTAATAAAGTCAGAATTGCGAGATATATAGTCGCAATTGTAAGTAATAAAGTCAGAATTGCGAGATATAAAGTCGCAATTGTAAGTAATAAAGTCAGAATTGCGAGATATAAAGTTGCAATTGTAAGTAATAAAGTCAGAATTGCGAGATATATAGTCGCAATTGTAAGTAATAAAGTCAGAATTGCGAGATATATAGTCGCAATTGTAAGTAATAAAAGTCAGAATTGCGAGATATAAAGTCGCAATTGTAAGTAATAAAGTCAGAATTGCGAGATATATAGTCGCAATTGTAAGTAATAAAGTCAGAATTGCGAGATATAAAGTTGCAATTGTAAGTAATAAAGTCAGAATTGCGAGATATATAGTCGCAATTGCGAGTTATAAAGTCAGAATTGCGAGATTTTTTCTCAGAATTGTGTTTATTTCTCGCAATTCTGACTTTTTTTCTCAGAATTGTTAATACCTCGCAATTCTGACTTTATAACATGCTGTTGTGAGTATATATCACACAATTCTGACTTTTTCTCGCAATTCTGACTTTTTCTTGCAATTGCAATTTTATATCTCGCAATTCTGACTTCTTTTCTCAGAATTGCGAGATATAAAATTGCAATTGCAAGAAAAAGTCAGAATTGCGAGAAAAAGTCAGAATTGTGGGTTTATATCTCACAATTGTTAGAAAAGAAGTCAGAATTGTCAGATAAAAAGTCGCAATTATCTTTTTTTTTTTTTTATTCAGTGGCGGAAACAGGCTTCCATACTGTTCACACAGAACGCAGAAAGTACCAAGTCAATTGATGGCATTAACTGTTTTAATACAATATTTTTTAATAGAAATATTTTTGTGTTAAAACACAAAAAACGTTAACAAAAGCATTGACAAAAATGTACAACACCTACATGGTTGTCCCATAGACTTCTATAATAACAAGTTTATAAAATTCAACAGAACTCAACATCTATTTAAACAGAAGTATCTCTTTCAATGGTTCTCCTGCAAACACTAGTCAGTACGCATGAGTACCCATCCTGGGAAGACAGGGACAGTCTCCTCATTGTAAATCAAGCATGTGAAATTCACACAGTTTGGCAAAGTGTTCAAACCCACCCTTTTGTCCCCTCCAAAGTTTCAGTTGTTGCCATGGTTACAAGACAGTACAAAGACCTTATATGGCACAAAGATCTGGAGAAGGTTCATTTTGATGGGGGTGCTTCAAGTGTCGTTTTTGTCACTTAATTCTAATTCTGAAGTGCATTAAAATGTGCTGAAAACACTTATTGTAATAGACTTATTACTTACTTAGCCATTCAGAGACATGCTTTTGCATTAGTAAAGCTTTACTAAACTTCTAACATAAGATAACTATTTTACCATCTTTTTCAATTCTGTGCAAAACATATGAAAGCTTGTTTCCACCACAGAATAAAAAATAAAAGTTAACTGTGACTTTTTATTTGCGAGTTTATATCAGAATTTCGGATTTATAACTTGCAATTCTGACTTTTATCTAAGAATTGTGAGATGTAAACTAGGAATTGCGAAGAAAAAGGTCAGAATTGTTTAAACTTTAAAAGGGTATTGTGACTTCATCTCACAATTCTGACTTTTTTTTCTCAGAATTGAGATATAAACTCGCAATTATGTGAAAAAGACGGTATTTTAAGTTTATATCTTGCGATTTCTCAGTTATAAGTTTATAACTCAAAATTCTGACTTTTTTTCTAAGAATTGTGATTTAAACTCAGAATTATGAGAAATTGTGAGGGGAAAAAAAGTCAATTTTTTTTTTTTTTTTTTTTTGGAGAATTTTTTTACGCAATTGTGAGTTTATATCTCACAATTCGGAGAAAAAAGTAAGAATTCCGAATTGTAAACTCTCAATTGTCTAAAAAAGTCAGAATTTCAAGTTTATAACTCGCAATTCTGACTTTTATCTAAGAATTGTAAGATGTAAACTCGGAATTGCTTAAGAATTGTTTAAAATTTTAAAAGGTGCTGTGACCTTTTATCTCAAAATTCTGACTTTTTTCTCACAATTGCGAGTTTATAACTTGCAATTCAGACTTTTTCACCAAATTGTGAGATATAAACTTGTACCTGCAAGTTATAAAGTCCAATAAAATAAACTCCAAACTTGCAACTGTGAGATAAAAAGTCACAATACAATAGTCTATAATACAATAGTCTATAGTCAATAGTCACAATACAGTAGTCTAGTCACAATCTTTTTTGTTTTTTATTCCGTGGCTTCATTCACATTACAGCTGCAATTTGGAGTTTTGTAAAGTCAAAATTAACGATGTTTGCTCCCATTTTAGGTGACACCACATACCTGGATATTTTCCGTGAGTTTTCCCATATGGCATCCCACAATCCTGAAAAGCTGAAACGGAGGAGCGTTCACTTCCGTCACTCCTTCAGGTAGCTGCATCATGATATCCGTCAGTAATCTGTTAGATAAATGCATATATTGCTTTATAAACACATACATGTAATTTAAATATATTTTTTCTTTTTTAATCTATTCTAGAGTATGAACGACCAACTCTATTAAACTTTGGACACAGATCAAGCTGGAGCAGAAGACACTTTGACTAGCTGATATAATAAGTGTGATGGAGACGAGTGTGAAGGACTTGAAACAAAAAATGTGTTCGTGTTGAATGTTTGAAATGATTTTAATGATATTTTTGTAGCTTTATGGGGGTCAGCTGGACTTAACCCCCAATGTTTTGTGTTTATTTTCTTCATTTGCATTCTCCTTTTTTTAGCCATAGACAGTAACAGACATCAAAACATCTACAATTTATGGTTACACGTCTGTAAAAACATATAATCAAAAGATCATGCATGAATGCTTTCCCATTTTACATTTCATCTCAATACTATTACAAGCATCACTATTACCCTCTATTATAAAACATATGTGGCACTGATTATTTTTTTCTGTTTTTAAAGCAGTTGAAATAATAAGGAAGTTGTTTTTGCAGAATCTGCAGTGATTTTGTCTGTTGCTGTAGTGATGAATGTACTGTTTTGTATTGACTATGCTGGTGTAGTCTATATATTTTATCTGTACAGCCACTATAAATCATTGCAAATTCAAATGCAGATATTGTATATTGTCTTTTTAGATGCAAATTGATAATATAAAATTATGGTATTTTGTAAAAACATTAAGTGGACCTTTTGTTGTGGGAAATAAATATCTAAAAAAAAATCTGTGTTTTTCTTAAGATAAAAAAAAAGTGATTTAGGCTAAATTAATTATGATTTTGCTGTATGTTAACAAAGACCTAATATAGACTTTGATATCTAACTTTGGGTTATTATACATGAAACATACAGGTGATAAATGTTTTGGGCGCAGTAGGCTATATTTTCCACAAAACGTTCTGAAAATTATGTATTTCTGCTGAAAACAAAATGAGTTAAGATGGACAGGACATTTGACGGACAATACATCCCTCAGAATTACCTTACATTCGTGTGTCCACATGAAGTGGACATTGAGAATCAGATTTTATCCATCCAGGAACTGAATCATTAATATGAGCCTGTCCTTCAGTGAATCTAAAACACTCAGTGCGATTCGCAAACAAATGACTCTTGTGAACCGGTTCTTTTTAGTGAATTAAAACAAACTGTGTCCCAAATGACGCACTACACTATTCACTTATACACTACTATGTACTTATGCACTAGTGTATACATTTTATAAGGTTATTTTGTCATTCACTGTCGGAGTCTGATCGCCCCTCCCTCTCCGCTACATAATTAAAGCTGCGACAGAAGTTTCCAATATTCCTATTTATACTAAAAAAAGTCAGAAAAATGCATAAGTACGCGAATTGGGACGCACCTACAGTATGACAAGATCGATTTCCGAACGAATGATTCTTATGAGTAGGTTCTTTAAAGTGAACCATAAACAATCAGGGCGACCAGTGTAGGCTGATTCTATGATTCCCGAACAAATGACTCTTATGAGTCGGTTCTTTAGATTCAGATCACTGACTCAGTCAGATACATGTTCAAATGACAACGCGTAGTTAAAGATACATTTTGTATAAATAACGTGATATATGAATAATAAATACAATTTTGATTTGTTATATAATTCACATCGATACTCCTAAAACGCAATTTTCATGTGTGTGCAACCCGCTCATTTTTATGTCAGTCTAACGTCTTTTATTTTGAAAAGCAACCGAATGCGTTGCAGAACTTTTATTTTCCCTTTTACATCATCACTTCCTGGAGTTGCAGCAGCCATATTGGTATGGGGGATAGATGACAATTTCACCTTAGCCGAAGAGCTACATTTTTGTTATTTTTGAAAGTTTATCAAGGGCGAATTTACTCTGAAATAAAGGGATAGCAATATATCACCCCAATTTGACCCTGGTCGATCCCGTGGAGGGCGTTGAAAGAGGTGAGACGGAACCGTTCAAAATCCCCTTTCACTGTCTAAGGCTGTGTTTAAAAAGCTAGCGAACTATCTACTTAGACAGCATCTGGTGCTGTCATCATAATGTATAACTGAATGTTCTGTGCCGCCCAAAAATACTATCTAGGTAGGCTTTGAAACACAGTCCACGTCTCCGTTTAAGCGCGATGTTTACACATATTGTTGTTATTTAACCATATTTACACTTGTCTGTCATTGTTATTGTCTTATTTTTGTCTACAGTTGCTGACAACTAACCGCTCTATAAACATACGTCACCATGTTGTTCTAAAAAAACACAACAGTTCTGCTCATTTGCTTAAATATCCGCCGTTGTGTATTAAA